>NC_042998.1:117815562-117833062 GCF_006345805.1 Octopus sinensis
GCTTACAATGCCAAACATTGTCACTTGATACTAACACACGGACGTAGCGGGGAACCTATAAGATTTTTAAAGGTGTTATGTGGCTATCCTCTACCAATCAAATCATATTCAAAACTAATTTCAGCCATGAACTCCATGTCATAATAGGGCAAACATCAAACACTAGTCACAAGGAAGACAGAAGCGATATAAAACCACGTCTTTCTATCTGAACATTTTGAAAATCAGTGGAAACTGTGAAACCGGTTAAATCTTTAAATATATTGATAAAAATTATGTTACTTATTCTCAGTACATTTTAACTTCTATTATATATATATATATATATATATATTATAATATATATATATCACGTGATCACGTGACCGACCAGGCTATCAGATGTTGTTACACATCGCTGGTCACAATGCGTTTCGCATTGTTTTAGCCTTCAAATGACGCCACCCAGCTGGCTAAGCGAGCAGGCCAACAGAAGAAAGAGTGAGGGAAAGCTGTCGCGAAAGAGTACAGTAGGGAACGCCATCACCCTCTGCCGGAGCCTCGTGGAGCTTTAGGTGTTTTGGCTTACAACGCCCTGTCTGGGAATCGAAACCGCGAGTCCGCTGCCCTACCCACTGGGCCATTGCGCCTCCATATATATATATATATATATATATATATATCGGCTGTGTGGTAAGTAGCTTGCTTACGAACCACATGGTTCTGGATTCAGTACCAATGCGTGGCACCTTGGGCAAGTGTCTTCTCCTATAGCTCGGGCCGACCAAAGCCTTGTGAGTGGATTTGGTAGACGGAAACTGAAAGAAGCCCGACTTATATATGTATATATATATATATATATATGTGTGTGTGTGTGTATGTGTGTGTGTGTGTGTGTGCTTATGCGTCTGTGTTTGTCCCCCCAACATCACTTGACAACCGATGCTGGCGTGTTTACGTCACCGCAACATAGCGATTCGGCAAAAGAGACCGATTAAATAAATACTAGGCATACAAAGAATAAGTCCTGGTGTCGATTCGCTCGACTAAAGGCGATGCTCCAGCATGGCCGCAGTCAAATAACTGAAACAAGTAAAAGAGTGAAAAGACAGTATATATATATATATATATATATATATATATATATATATATATATATATATATATAAAATAATATGTTACAATTACTCAATAGTCAAGATAAAACTCTGTGTTTCAGATGCCGCAGTGGAAATCACACACCCATCTCTTCGGTTATCTGGCCATCTCTGAAACCCAGAGTTTTATCTTGACTATGGGTAATTGTAACATATTTTATAGATACATTTCCTCCATTTACATAATATTGAGGTCTCTTTCTTTCTTTTGTTATTTACCGTTTTTTCCAATCTATATAATATTATATATATATATATATATATATATATATATATATATATATATATATATATTATATATATATATATATATAAGTATATATATATATATTATATATATATATATAGATATAATTATATAAATATATATTATAATATATATATATATATATTATATATATATATACGAAACAAGTTTAAAATATGGTTATTACATAGGTTTTCTTTGTGGATCAAGTTGGCTTACAGCTGCTTCCAGGAGTCATTAAAAGTACATTACTGAATTACTGATAAGTTTACTCAATTGGTCTATTGACAACCTGAGGAAAAAATTCAATAACCTAAGAAAATTAATGCTACTTACATCATGGCTACTTATAACAAGCAGAGCACTGAAGGAATGGCTATTGTATGGGGAAGGGGAAGATAAGGTAGAAAGATGCAAGTAGTATAGAGAACACAGAATTTCATGTTGCAAAGGTGTGGAAGTTGGTAAGAGCGTGTTATAAGCAAGCACTCTATTGCAAAACTTTAGAATGACAACAGTCATGAAACATTATGTTTTATTCAGGTCAACGCACATTAATATATTAGCATTGTATTTTGGTTAAATATTCTCAAACTATTGTGTTGAATATTGATATGGGCTTTTTATGGAAATGACCTATGTTAAAAATGGATCTCTCAAACAAGGATGTATAGTGGTCATCCCATAGTGAGTAGCTCGAAGTTTGAGTGGAGTAGTTTTATGTCTAAAAACAAGCGCTGGCTTAACCCTGCAAAGGAAACAAAACGGAAATTCCCGCCACATCTATCGACATTGTTTCTGCCTAGGGCTATAATATAAACATCATATCACAGACATTGCGTAGTATGATTGTCTGATTGAATACATATTCCTCCCAGAAATAGCGATCAAATATCACTAAAAACTTAGATTATATCTGAAGCAAAAAATTACTTTATGCTATGTAGTCGTGGATAAGTGAAAGAAATACACTAATTATGCCCTAAATAGTTTGACCATAGAGAAGTGGGGCAATGCTTTTATAATTTAATAACTTGATATTTAAAATTATTGCGGAAAATATTAATCGTAGTAAAAATGAGACACAGACCAAATTCCCATGCTATTCTCTGGTTTGCTGCATCTGAAGAGAAATGTACACGTTCTCAGAAAGCGTATGGGACATCAATAATACAATTCATTTTATCAGTTTAATATATCTAATTAGTGACTTTAGTTCATTTCAATTTGCATCCACTAAATAAAATATTAGGAACGGCAGTTTATTATACACTTACAATAAATGTAATCTACTGAAAATTACTTGAGTATTGTGTAGTCAATATTCACAATCTTGTCACTGCTGAATATTATTTATGCGCTTTTACCTCTCCCCTATCCTTGTGTATAGCATATAGCACTCGCGTAAAGACGCCTGCGCACGCCCACTCACACTAACCAATACACGCATATATATTGTAGAAAATGCCACGCGTAATGCTAGGTGTGACAAATTATAATAACTCATTTCATGCTAATGAAACAGGAAATGAAACGCATTTCATATTTGGATATTATGCCCGTTCTTCCGAGACACAAGACGAATGAAATCAAAAACATTGAAAGGAAAGAGAAGAAATACATTTTTTTGGTTTACACCAAACGATGTTTGAAGAGAACGGAAATAAGGTAGAAAAGCCATGCCTTATGCACATGAGCGACAGGTGCAATACCATTAAGCACTTTCTTTATGTTTTTGTGCAAGCATGTTACATAGTAGATGTTTATGTGAGCTCTTGATTTATTTGTGGGTATGTATGTGGATGTGTGCGAGTGTGCGCATGGGTGTGTTTTAATTGTTGGTCATGGTCGTCATGTTTTTTCTCTCTTTTTGTGCCAAAATATATGAAGAAATCGTAACCAGTGACTCGAACTTCAATACTCACCAGCCACCAGTGTTAGAAGCTTATAAACATTAGATAAACCCTACGTCCATCTTAGGGGAGGCTGGATTTACCTAATGTGCATATGCTTCCACTACTGGCTGCTTGTCCTTGATTATACCTGCCAGCATTATGACGTAAATCCGAGTCTCCAGAAACAGGTATCGGACAACTAACACTATACCTTATCCCATTAATTGTTTTGTGTCTCAGTACGCTGTGTATGTCTACTCTGTAATTTGTATATAAATATGTATACAACATATATATATATATAAATGTATATATATATATATATATATATATATATATATATATATATATATATATATATATATATATATATATATATACATATATGCACGTTAACGCTCATCGTCTGAATAAATATTTTCAGTCTTTGTTCTCTCTCTATTTACATGTATATATGTAGGTATATTCTATATGTCTAGCCCAAACGATTTTACTTGTTTATTTACATCATTGTCCATCAATCTCTCTCTCTCTCTCTCTCTCTCTTTCACTTTCTCTTCATTTATATGCATATGGCGGGATTCTTCTTTCACTTTCCGTCCGCCAAATTCACTTGCAAAAATTTTTCGGCACCGAGTTATAGTAGAAGTAAACTCCTTTACCATACACACACACACATATATGTGAATATGCGTTTATGCGTAATATACCTGGATTATAGTAGGTGTGTTATTATAGTAGGTGTTTTACTCCATTTTGACCCTAATACAGCTGACCTATGTTTACAATAAAAAGACCGACATTTACTATGCAAACTAAAGATCTGTAGCACCGGACTTGAAATGATTTTGTTGTACTTCATGCATCTATAAAATGTTTGCCAGTTTGTAAGTATGTGAGTAAGTATATGTGCGTGTTAATATGCATTTCTGTTTTTTTTTTTTCGATAAATATCAAAGAAACACCAAAGAATCGTATGTCATATAACTACTCCTATAACTACTTAACTGGTGTTCTTCTAAGCAGCTAACCACAAGCTGTTAGATTCTTCCATTTAATTGAACTACGCACAATTATCTCAATGAAATGTCGCAGTAAGTATATTTATGGATTTTAATCTACCTCATCTATCTATACATTCATGTCATATATATATTAACTCGAAAGGAAACACCCGGTGCAATTACGGAATTATAGATATACTGCTACAATATTATTCATGGTATTATGTTATTCATACATCTGTTACTCATAAATTAATTTAAGATTTGAGAATATGAGAAATCAGTAACAGGAACCACAGAAAGTTGTATGCTCGACACGTAGAGTGAGACAGATAAGCAAAAACAGAGCACCTGCAGGTTGCATTAAGGAATATTCACTTCGAAATTTATGCTGTCGTTTTATCGTATATTTACATTCTTGAATTTCTTATTGTTTTAGACCTGCATTAACTCTGTTCTGGCATATCTATAATCCAAAACAATCCATCGGTAAATACAATTTATCTATGTATATTAACGGCTGCATATTAGGGGCTGCATTATATATGGTATCCTTAGTTTCAATCCCAAATGAGTGATTTGAAGATTTGCTATCACTGCCAATTCGAACGGAATAGCTATGTTTAATCTAGAACACACATATCTATATATAATACAGCACGTACACGCATGCATTTCGTACCCAAACACATATATCTACACAGATACATACGCCTGTATATACATATCTAAGCATGTAGGACTGTATACTTTAGCTAGAATAGTAGATAGCTAAGCATCAATGTATAAATCTCCATTCGGCATGAATACGTTTCGCACGAGATAAGCATCAATTTACGGATAGAGTATGTAATGCAATCAGTAAACGTAAATAGTTTGACATGTACATCTTATCTCCTTATATGGTTATTGTTTGAATATCAAATTTTGTATTTCGATGTGTTATAACCATGAGTTTACTAACTTCAAATTTCATGAAATACTGTTGCATATAAAATATCCAGAGTAAAGTCTAAATACAATTTTTCTACAATTATACACATCATGCTTTATCATATATTAATACAATACTCGCATTAGATTTACAGATGAAGGAACAACATTTGAATTATCAATTATACTAACATCTCTACAAATTTATCTATTGTCACAAACATCTTTACGAAGATACTATTTCAAGAGTAAGTAGTCAAGTTAACTCTTAAAATGAAAACATGATTTTGGCATTATACATCAGAATATGTACTAATCATTATCATTTACCTGAGAAATAACTATTCACAGTCCCTGGCATTTGACAAATCCGAATATAGGAAAATATTTCCATTACGTGTTGAAATTATATCTCTATTTCTTTGTCAATTGCACCAAAGCTAATAACCACACCAGCATACAGAGATACTTAATATTTTGAAAGTGCTGAATTTCTGATATTAGATCAGGGATTATATTATACGCATATATATGTATATTTGGGGGCGGGGTAAAAGCTGATATCGGACAGTAAAACAAGAAAACAAGTGTTCAACATCGTATTGGTGAATAAATATATATATTTTTTCATATGAGGGTTAACATGGCTGCCAGTATTTGTATGTAGAGGGACATCTTATACACAGATCATGGGAGATAACATACAGAGAAGTCTCACTGGCTGTCTCGTTTGCATCTTCAAGATTTAATTATAAGTTACCTACCATAGTCTGTATATTTATTCCGAAATGTCGTTTTGTCTCGTTATGTCTGGTGCTTGAGCTATTACGAAAAGGGTCATTCAGTTGCGTGCGGTACTTATCATATATGCAGTGTTTTTCGTATCTTGATACAGACATTTCAACACTTCTATCGTCAGAAATTTAGTTAATTTCTTGTACATTGAAAGAAAATTTACTTTCAAAGAACAAAACCTGTTTTGTAACAATATTGTTCTACACTTCATATTCTACATTTCATATTTCCGTTCATACGTCAACGTTGTTGATTCAGCTATCCCATTGATCAAGCAATCACACAAGTTTCTACTCTGAGATATATAAGGCAAAACTGATATAAATATCTCCTAGAAAAGGACTGATAGTTTGTCCCTGCTTCATTTCTTAGGACCAATGGAGTAAAACACCTTCTGACCTTTCTAGATGTATATTTCTCTGTTAAAGGGCGGTTCTGCAAAGGTGAACTATATTTTCGGTCCCAAAATAAAACAAAAAAATAAATAAATAAATCTTAAATCTACACTCTCAGAAATGTAGATTTGTGTTCCCTAGTTTGGAAATGCAGTGTCAATCCAATAGTATATGAAGGTCAATTTACCACCAGGGCACACGAGAAAATGGCCCATAAAGAAAAGCACATTGTTATGTGTGAAAGTTACTTCAAGTAAAGATTTTATAATCATGAGCTACCATTTAATCACACTAACAGAATAAATACCATAGAATTAGTAAGCCACATATGAAAGCTCGCTAAAGGTTTCGGCGTGAAATCAAATGTACTCGATGGATTTTAGAGTACAGAGAATGCCCATCTTGTTGTTGTCTTAGAATCACAAGAGGTATGTAACTTATTATATTGAAATGTACAGTAGATGTAACGAGAAAAGCAACGGGAAGATGCCTTCTATGCCAGGCTGCCAGTACTCAGATTTCGCACTAAATTTGTACATCCATCACACATTTATCCCATCATTGATATACCTCAAAATTCTTCATAATGTTGTGCATACTTAAATAAAATAGTCAGATAAATATTTTGCCCTAGACGTTTCGTGCAACTGGCTGGCGCGTTAAGGACAATCCTGAAGATAAGCAGGGAAATCTTGAACATTTGCAGAAAATGGAAGTAAGCTAAAACACATATTTTTCTCCTGGCATGAAAAGGAAATAGTTTATCAGAAATCAAGTTGCTACAAATGAACGGTCCATAGTCCAACATGTGTATTGTGTGTGTACGCGTGTGTAGGTATACATGTGTGCGTGTGTATATATGTATATATATATATATATATATATATAATATATATATATATATAGATAGATAGATATATAGATAGATAGATAGATAGATAGATAGATAGATAGATACATACATACATACATACATACATACATACATACATACTACATACATACATACATACATACATTACGCTCGAAACGTAAAATACTTTTTCCATTCCTGAGCGTTATACTAATACATCTGTTTCTTTTGTATACCACCTGTCTACGTCTTTTGCTGTTTATTTCGTAAACTCTCCCTATATATATATATATATATATATATATATATATATATATATATATATATATAATATATATATACATACATATATAATGTTGTCAGCTGGGCCTAATACACACTGTGCCTTTATGTGGCTAAAACACATATATTGCTAGAAATAAGTGTAAAACCACTTATAGTTGCGTAATGGCACATTTAAATATACTGAAAGGGTAGACAACTAATCCACGAACGGAGCAAAACTAGAACACTGGACTACACAGTTTCTTCCTAACAGGAATTGTCAACAGTGTGCCTCTATTGCTTACCTAGAGGAGCGAAATTTTCGTATGTATGTATTTATATATCTATCTATGTAAATATACAAAAAATATATATATATATATGTATATGTGTGTGTATGTAAATATATGTGTGGGTGTGAGTGAGTGTGTATAATTATATAGGAATATGTAAATTTAAATGTAAATTTGAATGTCATATTAGACGTCAATGTGTGTCGATATACATCGGAAAACCACTACACGGAAAAATAGCGTATCAGCCCATATATTATTTTACATGTACCTGTTTTAACATGATCACAAAAACGTGCCACTAAAACGAGCTTCATTAAACGACGGTATCTCTGGCCGAGTTTTGCAATTTTGATCGCTTCTTACACTCTATATCCTCACTTCATCAAAATATATACCTATATATGTATATATATATATATATCATATCATATCCTATCACATATGTATATGTAAATATATATGTGTGCATGTGTGTGTCTGTATGAGAGAGAAGGGGGTAGAGATGATATTGGAACATGGATAATATGCAACAATTAATATGCTATGCATACCCGTAGTAAGGAAACTGACTCTTGGTAGACCTACAAGTGACAGTCCTAAATGCATGTACAATCAATAAAAATATACTTATATATGTACATGCAGATATATGTATGTGTGTGTGTTTCTGTACATACACTAAATATAAACACACACACACATATATATGTATATACGTGTATATATATATATATACATATACATACATACTCACATTTAGATACATACATACATACATACATACATACATACATACATACATACATACATACATACATACATACATACATACATACATATACATGCATATTCACATATATGCGCAATTGTTTGTCGGGTGAGAAAGAAAAAGGAAGAACGTAGAGGAAAATTAAACTACAATATAGGACAAGTATATGTCTGGAGGACAGTAAAAATATCATATGAAAGGTTTTAAATGTAATTCATAAATAACATTTACAATTCTCTCTGAAACATTTACAGCATTAAAATATTTCGAGACTACCCTTCATAAAATATTGCAATTTCTCCTATCTAAAATTTCCTCCGCGACTTTTCTAGCTTTGTTGCTTTATGAACAAGCTGTTCCAGACATTTGCATTATGCAAAAGTTTACGATAGATATATTTGAAGTTAACTGGCACATTTAAATAATTACTTTAAACGACATTTTAAATATCACTCGTATATCGCATCTATAAAATATATTCTTCTCACTAAATATCTTCTTTGTTACCTTTGTAAAATATCAGCTGTGCATCAGCATATTGTATCTCAGGATTGGATTAATCAAAATATATGTACGCAAGCTATTATACCAATTAGATTCACATTAATATTCTTGATAGCAGCTGGAGTTTTATTACAGACATTTTCAGAACAATTGTGATTCTGACTGGCATTTAATTTTATTATGAAGTATATATTCTATCTCCCGATAAGACATTTTTTAGTCATCAAAAAGCGGAGAATTAAAATAGTTTTGATGTATTAATGTATCAATAAACATATTTCAACCTCCGGAAACTTCAAGATGTCATGCTTCGGTTTTCAGTTCAGAGATATTTAAAATTTATATATGTTGACGTTACAGAAGAGAACGTATTGTCAGCTATTGATGAGATAAATCCAAACACTTCAACTGGCTTATATGGACTCCCAGGAATTCTGTTAAAAACATGCAAAACCACTTCAGAGTTCCCTTGAATGTAGCACATTTCCTCAAATGTTAAAAGAAGGATTAATCTACGCTATCCACAAAGGAGGAAGCAGAGCAGATGCAATAAACTACAGGCTTGTCTATCTCACATTATTCATTGTCAGGGAAAGTCTGACTACGTTCCTCAAGGAAAATGACTTGCTTACAGACAATCAACATTGTTTCCGTCCTGGAAGGAATTGCCTAACGCAACTACTATACCACTTCGACAGGTTACTAAAATAAGAGCTCAATCATTCAAATAAGGATGTAATATATCTCGACTTTACCAAGACCTTTGACAAAATCGATCATGGGATGATATGTCATAAATTGCGTGACCTCGGTATCGTTGGTAGACTGGGAGTGTGGCTGCATGATTTCCTGAAGGGCAGAAGTCAGGCTGTAACAGCAAATGGTGCTCTTTCTGAAGTGACACCAATCCTGAGCAGAGTAACCCAAAGAACAGTGCTGGGACTAATACTGCTTGTGGTTGATCTCTTGGACATGCCCGCAGCCATAGAGTCAGCTCCATTCACCAGCTACGCCAACCATATAAAAGTATCGTAGGTGGTCATGACTTAAGAATGATCTGAACGCAATATATAAATGGTCTGATGACAATACTATGCATTCCGCAATCAGCCCACAAACAATATACAGCTGAAGTTCACAGGACCAGCAGGCAATGTAATCCCAGAGTTAGATTCGGTGCGGGTCCTGGGAATCCACATGAGTAACGACGCAACTTTTCATCTGTACAACGCTCAGATGGGAACATAATGCAGGCCAGTGGCAGGTTAGATCCTTAGATGCTTCAGAACCAGGAACAGAGGCACAATGCTTCTGATTTGGAGAACCTTTGTCCTCAGTCGTCTGGACTACTGCTCTCCACTATGGTCCCCACAGATTATAAAACTAATTGGAGAACTAGAAGCGATCCAACGTCACTAGACAAAAAGATGGACGCTGTAAACCATATGGGCTACTGGGATAGCTTGAAGGAAAAGAGATTATACTCCCTGGAGAGGAAATGTGAAAGATATGCAGTGCTATACATATGGAAAATAATGGCGGGTCTAGCTCTAAATTTCGGAATCGAAATCTACAATACCGAACTGGACGGCATTTCACCTTACCAAAGGTCCCATCTTCTCCATCGAGGATACGAACCCCAATATTCTTTTCTACTCTAAGCACATGGCCCGAAATTTTGGGAGAGGAAGCCAGTCGATCGACCCCAGTTCACAATTGGTACTTAATTTATCGACTCCGAAAGGATGAAAGGAATAAGTCGACCTCGGTGGAATTTGAACTCAGAAGGTAGACAGACGAATACTGCCAAGCATTTCGCCCAGAGTGCAAACGTTTCTGCCAACAGAAACCTAATTTTGTAATAGCTTGAGATTCAAGGGCCCCCTACACAGAATATCAGGGAATTCTTCAAAAAACGTCTAGATAGTTTTTGTTATCTGCAATACCGGATGAACCCACATCGCGGCAGGAGGCACAAACAAGAACGACAATGTCCAGCTCACTATGTAAGATTTCCGAACATAAAAATTCCTTCTTCAGATATCCCTAGGGATTGATGGAGTCACTGCTACAATCGGTTTTCCAAAAGTTTTATTTTTCTTCTCCCTTTTCGTTTTCCAGAAATGTCTCTCCTCTGGCCTCGCGAAGCCCTTTCCGGAATTACTCGTGAGAAGTGCGTGAAGACGACCGTGTCCCAGGCTCGTGTGTGCTGTCACATCCGTAACGCTACTTCTAATTAATGCATTATACGTGTAGTTTCCTCTTCCTTTTTCCCCTTCTTTCTACCTCTCTTGCCCTTTCTTCCTTCTTCTTTTCCCTTTCTCCTTCTCAACACGAGAGACTCCTCCTATAAAAATGCAATGAGGCCGATGAAAAAAATTTGGGTAACTTGAGAATTAAGGAAGCTATTCTCAACAACAGACTGAAAATTGGCGGTTAATTTATTCTCTAGCTACGTCTGGTTGCATGACATGATCATATATTATATGTGTATTATATTTTTTTAAACGGGAAGAAGAAAGAAAAAAGAAAAAACGAAAAGGGAAAAGAAAAGAAAAACCGTTGGAAAACCGATTGTAGCAGTGACTCGATCAATCCCTAGGGATATATGAAAAAGAAATTTATATATTCCGAAATATTATATCAGACTATGGTTGATTAAACTATACCAGTAATTATAGTGCATTGTTGTTAATATAATGCATTGTTGTGCCATTCAAAACACATTATTACTATTTACTATCAATATTGTTTACAAACAATACAGAATGCTTCAAGCTAACTACAATACTCTCCTCTATATATACTTATGTATGTATATATGTGTGTATGTGTGTATGTTTGTATGTTTGTATATATATTTATGTATATATATATATATATATATGTGTGTGTGTGTGTGTGTGTGTGTGTGTGTGTGTGTATATATACACTCACACACACACACACCTATATATACAAAAAATAACAACGTATGATTGTGTTTTTGGATACATTATTGTGTTCACCAGAGTAGAACCGCAGAAAATTGCATTTTTTGGCATGAAAATATGTGTTCGATGACCTGTAAAAGAAAAGGTTAAGTTCTATACTGGAATAATTCTTCGAGTACATAATTGAAGCAAGACAGGATACCAAGCAAGAAACTGGCTCAAGAAATGTGTGCGACTGTGTTTACATATGGAGATATATAACTGAATATCATCATGCTTCCATCAACTACGCAAGCCATATAGGATTGAGAAGTGCAGCAGAGAATGACCTGTTAAGCAAAAGGCTTCTTGTATGTAAGAGGTGACGCATTGTACAAAACGTAAAATTCTACATTGCACTTCTCACAATTATGACAGGCCTTGTCAGTTTTAATTAACATTGTCATATGTTGTTAGAAGGTATGCTGTTAGAATTGTTAGAATCATGCTGAATAAGTTGTTAGAATTTATGCTGATTTCTTACTGGAGAATATTCCCATGCTGCCAAATTCTAAACTAATGTTCTACTGCAGAGTAGGAAAAATGCTGCATAAATATTTATTTAATTCAGTTTGATAAATAAAGTTTCACATCAGATACACATATGAATTAATTTAGATAATAATTAAAATTGACATTAATTGTAAGCAGTGTGTGATGTTTCTTAAGATCTGGTAGTGATTCATTGAGTAGTCATTATTAATAGAAATTGAGGATTGTTTATGTGTGAAAGTAGAAATGATGTGCTAATAATTGGCATCACACATACGAAAAATATCTTCATTTCAGGCTCGCACTCAAATACACACACAGATACGCGTATGTATATGTGCGTGTATATAAATATATAGACACACGCGCACGCATATGTGTATATGCGCATGATTGTCTGTGTATTGATATATATGAGTGATCTCGCACGCGCGCGTACATTATACTCATATTTATGTGGTATTCAGCTGACGTGCCAGTGAATTGGATGTTTTACACACCCTCAGAAGGAATTTCTTTCTTTAGTTTGTTACTATATATATAAACGAATGCAGCGTGGAATGTGTTAATAAGCCATTTAAAAACACAAAAAAACCGTTGGATTCATTTCAACATTCAAGATTAATTTGTCCAAATATTTTCGTCGCTTTGAATCTGCGATCTTTTCACTGGCAAAGTTCCGGGCATCATCTGAGAAAGTAACCCTATCAAATCTATAATTGGTAGAACCTATCCTTTTAGTAGAACCCCCTGTACGGATAAGTACTGTACTGTATGTAGATTTAGCCCACAAACAAACTGTAAAGCCAGAAATGTAGTCTATAGTATAAGATTTATAGAGGGACGATGCAGTAACAAGACAACGACCTACGTAGGGGAAACGGCAAGAAGCATAGGAGAGCGGGTAAATGGACATTGGAGACAACTCATGGAAGGTAAAAGCTCATCGATTCTGTACCAACACGCCGAACAAGAACACGGGGGATCAATCAATAACATAGAAATTAAAATATTATCCACACATAGATCAGATCAACAATTAGACAAATTACAGAAGCTACACACATAATAGAAAATAAACCTAGCCTGAATAGAAAACTAGAATGGAGCACTAACACACACCACAACATATGACGATAGAGGATACTGAAAACATAATAAATACACAGATAAATAAATAAACTAATAGAGATAAATAACTATATATATGTATATATGTATGTATATGTATATATATATATATGTATATATATATATATATATTTTTTTTTTTCGATTCAATTTATTATTATTAGTAGTAGTATTGTTGTTAGACATACATACATAGAAGCATATGTAATGATAATAATGGGTGGATGTAAACACATGAAAAAATAAGAATAAACAAAAACAACAAAAACAAAAAACAAAAAAACAAAAAACAAAATACAAATTACATGAACATATAAAAAATTACAAATTACATGAACATATATAAACAGAAGATACAAATATTACAGGCATCCCCCACATACACACACTAAATAAACATAAACGCACATAGAGATATAAGCATGCGCAAATGAAGACATACAATAGAAATACAAAATGGCTGACGGTTAGTAAGGAGAGACACAAATAAGTAAGAAGAAAACAAAGGAGCACTGATGCGGTCACAGGAGTGTGACGAAAGAACTCTGGCCGAAATAAGATTAAGATTAATGTAAAAAATAAATAACACTGAAGCAAAGTAACACCAAATATATAGTGCGTGTGTTTTTATTGGTTAAACTGGCAAAATGACCATTCCTAAATACAACAATATATATATATATATATATATATATATATATATATATATATATATATATATTATATATATATATATATATATATATATATGTATATATAACAAATCTAAAGAAAATAATTTGATATCCATATAGGTATGCATGCAGAGATTAAGTCAAAAGTTATACTCAATTTTCTTTCTGTAATTTATTAAGAAAAACGCAAGGCTTGAATTGAATAACTACATTCGTTTTCGACATAATCTTCTTGCTTTTCGATGTGCTTTTTCCTGCTTTCAACCTCTTTACCAGCATTTCACTGTGGGCTACACTAGTGATCGTAGACCTCTTTTGCAGTATAAGTCGCTTTGTGTCCCAAAAATGGCTCGTATGTCTTTTTCTGAGGAAGTTTGAGTCCTGAATTTCTATTCCGGTGACGATTCCGGGCGTTTCCACTACATACTCAGTCTTTTGGATTCTGACTCAAAGTGATGGACCCAGCTCTCATCTCTTGTGACTATTTTCTCAAAAAATGCTTTGCCTTCATCGATGAAGCGTTAAAACATCTCCGCATGATTGCGCCTGTGCTATCTTCGCATCTATCTCGTACATCACTTTACGTAATTAAAGCTTGGTGTGGATCATTTCGTATGCAGATCCATGCCTAATATGGAGAGAATATGCCACTTCGTCGATGACCGCTCGCCGATTCGCATTAACCATCACTTGAGCATGTTGAATCTTCCTGGCAGTGGTGGAAGTTATAACCTCCCTGCTCCCTGTTCGTATTTCACGCTTCACCGGTCATTTTCAGAGTTCTCGATGTACTGAATCACACAGTTCTAGGTGGAAGAGTACTAACCCATATTGGACTGAACGGCAACTATGAATTACTCCCTTGACACGCCTTCAGACTAGAGAAATCGGATCATCGGTCTCTATTCTGTATTCAGGCTGACTGCTAGGGGAGGGACAATGTCCACACTGTGACTCCAGGAAGAGTACTGTAGCAATCAAGATGCAATCTTGGTTACGCCAGCATGAGAGTACTGCCATTTACCCAGCGGGCGCTGGATGCAAAAGTGGCAAGCCTAAAGAAATTTTTAGTACAAGTACGAATATACTACTCTCATTAGTATATTTATGTATGTATGCGAGCGAGCGTGTGTGTGTCTTTGTCTGTGTTTGTTTGATTGTGTGTCTGTGCGTATGTGTGTGCGTGTGTAAGTCACCTATTTAGAACTATAAAGATATTAGAGGCAAACTTACGTGCGATGTTTCTACAGTTAGACTGATACGTGAAATATCTAATAACATGATTTATAAAAGCAATGGGTACTTTCAGTGTATCTACAAACTGAATCAGATAAGATATTCTACTTTAATTCAAATTTCCCTTCATCATACCATGAAATAATGCGTATGTGTAGAATCCAGATTTCAACATCCAGCGAACGATGCACCACCATAAGAATAATGTCCCTTACTCCTTCTCGAATCGCCATTGTCGAAACTTAGTAACATAAGCTGTGTAGCTAAAGGTAGCTTTATTTGGGAAAATAAGATATTTTTCGTATATCAGAGAGAGCAATATGTAGATTTCTTTTTATTTTGTATCTGCTTTAAAATCTTCAAATGATGGTAAACGGGTCCTTACGAATCTCTTCACGCACCATACATTATCGCCATTACAAAACGTATCCATGTATGCATGAATGTATGTATATATACACGACACGTTTATATATATAAAGAGAGAGAGAGAGAGAGAGAGAGAGCAATAGATAGATATAGATATATACATATTTACTTATACACATATATAGATATATATGTCCATGTGTCTGTTTGTCTGTCTTTCTGTCTATGTATGTATATATGTATATGTATATATATATATATATATATATATACTTGCATATAAGTGTATATATACATATATATGCATGTGTGTATGTGTGTATACATATACATATACGCAATCACGCGCGCACATTCATTTATGTTTTTACATATATATTTATGCATATATATATATATATATATATTAATGTGCATGTGTGTATGCGTGTGAGTGTGTCTCTCTACGATCTATGCATGTATAGACAGATTGGTTATTTGCGTGGTATTGGCACATGTTTAGCATCAAATGATTGCATTTAGATGAACGTGTGAGATATTCGGAACACATTAAAGTTCCAATAAATACATTTATTTCATGCATCTATTTATGTCCAGCGATAGAATATATTCCATTTCTTTATCTTAAAATGTTTAGAAATTGAGGGACAGTAGGATCTATAAGCCTCCCAGCTTATGGTAAATTTCCATTATATATTCCGCATATCAATGTGGTTCGAATATACTTCGTTGTATGTCCTGAACATTTTACATCCTAACAAATTTTACATGATTTTTTAAAACACGGCAAGAAATATTCCTTCTTCAATGAAATGAAAATGTCCATATAACCAGTAATGCTTTAGACATGATTGTCTCCCTTTATTCGACTGAATCTACTTCCGCGTGTATTCGTAATTTTCTAGTGAAGAAGTAGACTGCACATAATTATCGCCTGTTCCAAATTAATTTAACAGTGCTCGTTACAGTCCGTCATTGTAACAAGAGAGACAATCTTATTTTTCCAAGAGAAATAAACCAAAACTACATCACTAATCTGCATTAAAAACATTAATCGCAAGAATATTACCGCAAATAGATATTTGAAACGAACAATCTTTCCCCAGAATGGAAGATGCTATACTGCAAGGACACCTAAAGCTGAAATAATGAAGTGTAATCAATGCTGTACGTAAATAAGAAAAACAAAATCAAGAAGGGGACAGAGCCCGGGTTACGTGCAAGTACTGATAGTAATCAGATGCAGGACAAATTTTACATTTCAATGGCATGCGATTTTGCAGCTTGAAGCAAAATAAGAAAGTACAAAAAAAACATGGCTATTCATATCAGAGTATCAACATTTACAGATCACACCTTCTCTTTTATCTTCCTCTTGCTTTCTCTCTCTCTCTCTCTCTCTCTCTGTCTCTCTCTCTCTCTCTATCTCTGTTTCTCTATCTAACTGTTCTTCTTTCACTCCTCGCGCTCTCTCTACTGTTCACTCCCCCGTCTCTCAACCTCTTCCTCTTCTCCCTTTCTCTCAGTGTCTCTCT
>NC_042998.1:117835562-117848062 GCF_006345805.1 Octopus sinensis
ATCACCAATTTTTCGCTGTTTGATATTATATACCTGTTTATTTCTATTTATTTATCCAATGTTTTGGACACCACAACAAATGTTTGTCATAACAGTGTTTCTTCTCTGTACATCGATCTGTCGAAGTGCGCGCATGCGCTCACACACAGGCATAATTCTTATTTGGAATGCCCATTATTCTCATTCCATTTGTATCGTAAGATTTCAGAATTCAAATATTTTAGTTCTTTTTGAAAACACTTCCTGCGTTTTCTTTTGGACTCCTCTACATCGGTACTCATTTGTACGATTCACGTGTATAGAAGCACACACACACACATATATACATTTATTAATAAATACATACATACTTATTAATATACTCACACACTGACAAATATATAGTTAATAATGAATGAAATTTGTTTATTTCCATATAATACGTATATTATATTGTCCATAGCTGGAACCAACGAGTGTTTGGTTTACTATTTAAAAATTTCAGAATATACACGCTTACTTCAAGGTTAAATTACGTTAACAGGACGGGAACAATTTTTACTTATATAAATTAAACAAGTTATATCAGTGGATGAAACAATGAATTATCTTAACACATTTGTTATATAAGCGCAGGAGTGGCTTCGTGGTAAGTAGCTTGCTTACCAACCTCATGACTCCGGGTTCAGTCCCACTGTGTGTCACCTTGGGCAAGTGTCTTTTACTATAGCCTCGGACCGACCAAAGCCATGTGAGTGGATTTGGTAGACGGAAACTGAAAGAAACTCGTCGTATATGTGTATGTGTATATATATATATATGTGTGTGCGTGTGTTTGTGTGTCTGTGTTTGTCCCCCCAACATCGCTTGGCAACCGATGCTGGTGTGTTTACGTCCTCGTAACTTAGCGGTTCGGCAAAACAGACCGATAAAATAAGTACTAGACTTACAAAGTATAAGTCCTGGGGTCGATTTGCTCGACTAAAGGCGGTGCGCCAGCAAGACCGCAGTCAAATGACTGAAACAAGTAAAAGAGTAAAAGAGTATATAAATTTCTGAAACGATAGTTGCAATTTCCTGCATAGTAGGCAATGAGTTACGACTTATAGAATCATATTAGTTACGCAAAATTTTAAACTCAACATTTCTATCATGTAAGTGCTAAATATTCACATCCTTATTGGAAATAAAGATTAAAAAAACATCCTAATATAATTCGCGCGAAAGAAACAACATGCCATAACTATCAACGGAACATAAACGGATATGTATGTGATATACATACCATTCAGGTAATATGTATATTTGTAATGGGATTCTATAAAGTACGAAAGAAGTAAGATTGATATATCCCAAGAAATATATACCATAAAAACACAAAGCATTGTATTACAAAGCATTAACATAAAGAGACATATGATACAATATATAGTGAATATTTTGGAACACACAATGTGAAATGATTCTCTTCATTTCGTAGAATTCCTCACCACATACATATTCAAGTCCTTAGACCTATCTTAACTTCATTGTTTTCCATATGCTTTCAAATTTCGCAACGTTCGTGTAACTTATTAATGCATGTTAATTTATCCTCAATGCTTACTAACTCTTTTCGCAAGGACATCCAAGATTGTAAGCGAGTTTAGTCGCTGATGATTGGACTATACAACACGTGTACTTGGTTATGTTATTATCAACATCGATATCTGAAATGACACTCATTTATATACACGTACATACATGCACACAGACATATACTCATACACAAACGTGTACATATATATATATATATATATAATATATATATATATATATATATATACTCGGCAGGTGTCCCAGTGTATCACAGTTGGGCCTGGTAGTCATCCTGCCACTGTAGTCAAACTATCTTTAAAAAAAAGTAAAAATAAACATTCTTTGATTTTCGGTTGTTGGAATGTGCGCACACTTCTTGATGATGATTTCAACAAGAGGCTAGAAAGGCGTACTGCACTTATTACATGTGAGCTCCAGAAAAACTCTCTTGATATAATTAAGTTCTCTGAAACTCGTCTCTCTCGGGAGGGCCATGTGAATGAACCTATTTATGGATATACTATCTTTAGAAGAGGCCTAACTAAGGGTCAGCGTAGCGAATTTGGTGTTGGGTTTGCTCTTAAGAATACATTAGTATCCTCCAATGCGGAGCTTCCAAGTGGAATATCTGAACGGATCATGTCATGCCATATTAAACTGACAAAAGGTACGAGTCTTACCGTTGTCAGTATTTATGCACCAACAATGTCCCATTCTGATGAAACTGTAGGACAGTTTTATGACGATCTAGCACGATTATAGAGGAACGTATGAATTTCTAACAAGCTGCTCATATTGAGAGATTTTTCAATGCAAGGGCTGGAAAGAACTATGTTTTATGGTCTGTTTTAGGTCGACAAAGGATTGGAAAATGCAATAAAAATGTAGTAGCTCTTTTGACGTTTTGTACTGCGAATAATCTGGTTGTCAGCAATATTCTGTTTAAGCAGAAAAGTAAAACTAAAACCACCAGGATGCATCCAATATCTAAGCACTGGCATCTCATACATTATATTCTGATCAGGAAACGTGATATGAAAGACGTTTCTAGCGTCCCATCATGAGAGGGGCAGAGAGCTGGACTGACCATTAGCTAGTGTGTGGGAAAATAGATTTTTCGATATTGCCTAAATATCAACAGTCTTGTTCTAAGGTACCCAGAAAGTTAAATGTTGGAATCTTTAAATTATCAAGCAACTTGCAAAACTTTACCAATGCTATAGAAAGTATCCATCCTGACCCAAACAATCTATAAGAATATTTCAAGCAAAAGTATTTTAGTTTACAAGTTCGTAAGTGGGATTTAAATCAGTGACTGGTTCTCAGATAGATCAGCAGTAATTCATGATCTAATTTGAGAAAAAACAAAACTTAGGCAATGCAATTCTTTCTCAGTCCTTGAACCCCAACTCAAACGAAACTTACACAAAGCTGAAAAGGGAAGTGCAGACCACTCTAAGTAAAATTAAACAGGAATGGTGGAATGATAGAGCAAAAGGGGCAGAAGGGACAGCTGATACAAATGATGCCAAGGGATAGTACTCTTATGTTAAATAGGTATATGGCCCATAATCTTCCTCAATACCTCCAGTGAGAACAGCAAATGGACGCTTTATTCTGACTGACACCGCTTCTATTAATAAGCGTTGGGTAGAATATTTTTCTGAACTTTTGAATAGACCATCATACATTGACATGAGGATGATAGAAAAAATTGAACACCTTCCAGTTATAGAAGTGATGGCATTTGAACCAAATCGAAATGACATTTATTTAGCTGTGAATAAGCTGAATAACAATAAGACTCCAGGGTCTGATGGAATCTGTACAGAAGTCTTGAAATATTGGGATGACAAAATGTTTGACATCTTAAATATATTAATTTGTTGCTGTTGGAAAACTGAGAGAGTGCCTCAAGACTGGCGTGATGTTATTTTAGTATACTTTTATAAATCGGGGCCAAATTATTTGTGTGGTCATTTTCGTGGGATTTCGCTTTTGTCTGTGGTTGGAAAGGTACTTGTCCGCATTTTGTTAGAAAGTTTAAATACATTTATAGTTCCAAATATAATGTTTGAGTCTCAGTGTGGTCTTCGTTCATCCAGCTGATTGTATCTTTACTGTCAGACAATTACAAGAAAATTGCATTTAACAGAATCTTGCTCTATACTATTGTTTTGTTGATTTGAGCAAAGCATTCGATACTGTTAATCGAAATGCTATGTGGCTAATTCTAAGGAAAATAGGTTGCCCAGAAAACTTTGTAAACATGGTCAGGGCTTTGCATATAGCGTAGCGGTTAAGGGCGCGGGCTCACTAAGCCCAAGATTCCGAGTTCGATTCCAGGCAGTGACATGAATAATAATAATAATAATAATGATAATAATAATAATAATAATAATGATAATAATGATAATAATAATAATAATAATAATAATAATAATAATAATAATAATAATAACAATAATAATAATAATAACAATAACAACAACAACAACAATAATAACATCGAAAAATACCTTAGGAATGACAACCCAGTTTCGAAATTTCCCGAAAACACCTGACGAAGGCTGGAGGGTATATCAGCCCAAACGTGTTAACAACAAACAATATGAGGATAAAATCCGTCAAAATCTAAATAATAACAGAAGAGTGTGTAATATCATCCACTGATGAGAAGAGATCAAAGTCAGGAACAGGCCCAGATGGACTTCTATCTGTTCTCTTAAAAGACATGTAAAATAAGGCTCTTGCAAAGCTACTGCAGATAATCTTTCAGAGTTTCCTTGCATGTGACAAGATTCCCAACATGATAAAAAGGGGCCTGATATACTCTGTCCATAAAGGAGGGAGCAGAGCAGATGCTAAAATCTACAGGCCCATCTCTCTGGCCTCATGTGTTAGCAATACAGTGGAACGCATTGCCAGAAAAAGGCTGATCATGTTCCTAGAAGAAAACAACCTTCTCACAAACACACAACATGGCTAATGTCCAGGGAGGAGCTGTCTCACGTAGTTGCTGCAAAACTATGACTGGGTACCGAAGCAACAGCTAAACTAGTCAGCTGTAGACGCGATATACCTCGTCTTTGCCAAGGCCTTCGACTAAGTTGATCATAGCATATGTCACCAGCTACGAAACCTTGGTATTGCCGGGAAACTGAAGGGCAGCATTCATACAGTTGTAGCCAATGGTGCTCACTCTGAAGAGACACTAATTCTCAACCGAGTCCCACAGGGAACTGCACAGGGGCAACTAGTATTTGTGGTGACCCTCTCAGAAACGCCCTCTGCGGTGAAGTCAGCAAATCTAACCTGTTATGCTGACGACACAAAAGTATTACAGGCAGTAAGGAACCCAGATGACATCATAAAACTGCAGAAAGACCTGTACGAAATCTCCAAAAGGGCTAACAAAAATAACATGCAGTTCAATGCTAGGAAATTTCAGGTACTCCACTATCGGTCCAACACCAGGCTAAAATCGGAATACACTGGAGCAGAAGGTAATATGATACCAGAATCAGAGTTGGGGCGTGACCTGGGTTTCACACGAAGAAAGATGCAACATTCTTTGTGCATATTCCCAAGATGGTGTGTGGATGGCTGGATTCTGAGTGCAATCAGAACCAGGAAAAGGGAAGCCCTGCAACTCCAGTGGAAGACATTCGTTCTCAGCCGCTTGGACTACTACTCCCAACTATGGTCCCCAGAGAGTGTGAAACAAACTGTGGAACTCGAAGCAATCCAGTACCAATACACAATGAAGATAGACTCGATACAAAAGACGGGCTAGTGTGAGAGGCTAAAGGAGCTGAGTCTCTATTCTCTGGAGAGAATACGAGAGATATGCGGTGATATAATTTAGAAGAACTTGGAGGGTTTAGCTACCGATTTTGGAATTGACAGCTATACCAATCCTCGAACAGGACGGCAATGCATCATACTAAAGATCCGTCTTCCCTATCTAAAATAAGGACACGGTACTGCAATAGCCTGGGTTTCAAGGGCCAGCAATTGTTCAGCATCCTTCCAGACAACCTTAGAGATCTACATGGTGTTGATGGGAACGTTTTCAAGGAACATCTGGACAGGTTTCTAAGTGCGATACCAGATGACCCCACATCACTGCAGGAGACGCAAAGAAGAGCAGCGCCGTCCAACTCGTTACTTCACCCAAAACAATACCGGAAACAACACCGAGTAACTACAGGTGGCAATTACACCAGCATGATCTCAGCCCTGGTCTGAAACCAGTAAAATATAAAAGAACATATATATATATATATATATATATGTATATAAAAACGTACACATACGTACGCATACACTTATATATACATATATCCATGCATATAGATATCCGCATGCTTATACATACACATAGGCACTCATAGTTTCATACGCATCTATATACATACACACAGATACATTTGGGTGCCCAGTGTATTGTTTATTACTGTATTAAGGTATTCCGTCAAGGCTACTAATGGTTGGGACGTGGCTGGAGTGATCCTACTGTAATAAGTCATTATCATTTTTTTTGCCTGTATATAGCGTGCAATCTTTTTGAACAATTTGTTGATAAAACTTACCCTGGTTAACAGAGTGGACAGAGACCTTTCACCGCGCAACCCGATCAACGGGGTTATATGGCTATGTGTGTCTTTTGTCCCACCACTAGACACGCAAACACACTCCCACTGTAGATAAACGCCCTAAAACCCCTTTTAAAATCCTAAAAGGACCTCGATCCGGGCGCTCTCTCCCGTATAACAATCCATCGCGACTCAAACTGATAAACTGTGCTGAATCCCGGGGTTTTCCTCTAACAGATATTATTGATTATAGTTCCATTATATTGCCTAACAAAAGTGGGGGGGGGGAATCGATTCTCTATTTTACACTCTCACTCACTTTAAACGTTATGGGCTTATTCAAAAGCTTTTTTTTACAATTGTGGACTCTAACTTCCCACGACATCATAAATACCATTGGATTTTCAGCAGATGATCTACTCTGAAATTATTCTACTCGTCTTCGTCCAGTAACGAATCTGAAGTGCAAGCACCTCCGAAAATCCTTGGCCAACCGGAGATCATTCCAATAGGCCCGGTCTGATAGTATTCTGGAGCAGAGCACCTAAGAATCTCCTAGAGAACGTCACAACTTTCGCTCACCACTAACCACCAGAGTGGAAATTCCACCAACCGCATTGCCTAACTCAGAGAGAAATATCAACGCCTAACCACATGGCAGTTTCCGTGCATCGGTCTACGCTTGATCCAGGACTACACGTGTCTGCGTATCTGTCCTCATTCAGCAGTCCTCATTTAGCAGCTGTTGACAGAAGATGGAGCAACTGACCAGTGAAATACGTCCCTTCCACAGAAAGCAGAGGAATTTGTGCTCTGGTTTACCCAGACGTGAACTGGGGTTGAACATGACGATCAAGCAGTAACACATAATAGCTGAGATTTTAGCAAACCTTGCTACCTCTGCGCGACCTTTCAGAGATAGCTTTCTCTTGTTTATTTTGTGGATGCCATCCGGTTCGTCACCTCGTCCAAGTGTTCTTCCACTTAGACAATCTAACAAAATCATGCACCGAGCAGTTTAACCGGTCCTTCCGTTCAGCCTCTTATGATGTTATTGCACGGCATTAACCTTCCTCTCTAGGTGCCCAGCTGCAGGCCCAAAGATTTCTCGTGATTAATTTTTTATCCTGTCACCGCCTAATATTCTTTTAGCACAGTGCCGATCTAAATGCATGATGTTCGACACTATGATAGTCACTCTGTCCACATATACCGACACGGTTCTCTCTCGTCCTAGTTCGAACGGAACGTTTCTTTGAACGCCTCTAATTTCCGTAGACGTGACCCGAGCCAGTACATATAGAAGGGACGAAGGAGAACACTCTTGTTGGACCGAGTGTATGATGCTGAAAGGTTCTGATAGGTAACCATTAACCCGAACTATCGAGGAAATGTCACTGTATATTGCGGCAATCCAGCCACAAGAAACAGGACCGCTAACGGCTGCCGTGAAAACAGCCACCAACTATTGGTGGTCGATCCTACCGAAGGCTTTTGATTGAAATTCAACTGGGCGTACGGGTGCCAACTTCTTTACCCACGCTAGCTTTGATGTAATGCATGAGGTGGAGGTTTTATCGTGGACAGATCTGCTTGGTATGGCGCATGTTAACGAATCACCCATTATTTCTTCGACGACAAGCAGCAACCTCTTTCTTACCACCTCGGCCAATATTCTGAAATCTGCACTTAGCTGCGCCATGGGCCAAATATTTTCTATTTGATGCCCCTTGTTTTGGGTCCTTTCTCAGCAGTACCATCACAACTCACCTCATAGAACTAGAGTTTCTTCCGTTCGGCTCCCATATAGATATCTAGTAGATATCTGGTAAGAGTCTGCCAAACATGTCTGACTTATAAATGTAAAGGACTAACCTTGCAAGTGAAGTGATTTTCACCCTGTGCAGACCATAATCACATCTCATATTTCTGCGGTCGTTAACAGGCTTTCGCAACACCAAGCACCCTGGCCGAGTGTCGTGACATGCAGCCAATGTGCGAACTGAAGTCCATTTTGCGTTCCGGACTGCCATTTCTCGCAAAGAGTTTACCCAAGTGCTGCTGAAATGCTGCACACGTCTCTGAGGACTATAGTATCGAACGTTCAATTTAGTCCACCTAAGGCCGAAATATAGCTTTGTTATAAACTTGCGCTTTGCAACTCGGCTCTATCAACTGGCTTTTGTTACATCGTTTCTTATACCATGCGCCTTAGATCAAACAATACAGCCTTCACACTTAGCGTTGAATTGGTCCAGGGCCAATATCACAATTCCGACGCCTTTCCTAAACGCCTGTTCTAAGTTTCTATGTTTCCCTGTATAATCTTGCTGTCGCTAATGCCTTACAAAACATAATTGATTCTACGCTATTTTTAACGGAGAAACACAATTTTATGTTGAAAATTTTCCTAGACAATTAAATTACGATTGATTTACATAAAATTTTAGTTACCTACAAAACATACCTCGCCAAATACTACTATTATATCGCCATTATACTGAAGAAGTTCCAAATTCAATATCCAATTAATAAAGTGTATACATGCATGGGAACAGAGCAGCACAGACATACACACGCACATATTCGTGTATTTGTGTGAGTGAGTTTGTGTGTGTGTGTTTGTATATATGTATGTGTGTGTGCGTGGTGCGTGTGTTTACACGATGGTCACCTGATGATCTCATATGCTGACCGAAATTATTTCATAGAATTTGACCAAAGGAGTTTTATTTTTGATCGTAGTACCTCTTGCGGTCCATACACTTCTTACATCGGTTGCTGCAATGTTTGTATTCCATTGGCGAAGATGTCGTCATCCTGCTGCTCATAAGATACATCAACATCATATTTGACATCATCTTCCCTGCGATACTGGTTTCCAGCCAAGTGTTGTTTCCATGTGGCAGAAGAGATGATTGTCAGATGCAGCCAAATCAGGAGAGTTCGTGAATGATCAAGCAGTTCAAAGCTACAGTCACGCACAGCAACCTTTGAAAGAGGAACGTGTGTGCTTGATAGTTGTTCTGATGAGACAAGTTCCCTTCAGATTTCCGAAGCATTTGTTCTTCAGAGCCTTTCGTAACTGCTTCAGCAATTTCTCATAATACTTTCCATTGATACTGTGACTGTTTTGATGATAGTCAATAAACACTAGCTTTTCATTTAAGTTCATTATGCAGAATATTCTCAACACCCTTATGGGATATGCCATTAGCATTAGCTATTTGATCTGTAGCCAATCGCCTGACGTCCATCACGTATTGTTTACACGATCAATGTTTACCTCGGTTTTAGGAGTTAGAGGATGTCAAGACATTAGGTCATCTTCAACACTATTCCTTCCCTCCTAAATTAGTCTGCTCACCTTTGCACAGGTGATACGCTATAGTGTACTCTCGTAATATAGCAACCAAGTTGAACATTCAAATATCAGTGTAGTTGGAAAAAAAAAACAATTAATAATAAGAGGTAATATTAATGCGCATAAGACTTCGGAGCTCTAGTCTCACTCCTTCACATTCATCGTATAGTCTTTTCAGCACATCCTATTGTATGTGTGTGTACACTTACACATGCACTGTTTCTCTCTCTCTCTCTCTCTCTCTCTCTCTCTCGCACACACATGATTATATATATATATGTGTGTGTGTGTGTGTATGTGTACATATATATATATGTGTGTGTTTATATTCATATATACATACACATGTATACATATATTCAAACTAATAAACTGACACCAACACACACATACACACAAACACACACACACACACACACACACACATATATATATATATATATATATGCTGTGTTATTCATAGTAGTTTAGCGAATTAATTTTACGATATTTCTACGATAAATTTTGTTTTCTTTAAAAACTGGCACTATCAAATTGCATTTATTTCCATAATATTTATTTTGGTTCAATACATTCCACATACGACCAATACACATTTCTGAAGTTCCTATTTATGAATAAAAGCGCATGTCACTCAGAAAGTTATGATAAAATTCACTGTATATTTTATAGTTGAATATCTCTTAATTACTCCTATAGAATTATTCATTGTTGATTTGCAAATCAATGCAATATATTTTTATCGGACTAAATTGTTTGACGAATAAAATTGGAAACCTTATACTATTTCAGCGGTAGCGTGCCAAATTCTTTATGCTTAAATCATATTATTATGTAAATTCAGAAAATGAAGTCTCTCTTGCATCGAATTCACGACATATAGCTTATAATTACAACATATTCGCACGGTATAAATTATCTTGAGGATTGTATGGGTTTCATTATGCTACTGGGGGTTTTCTTAGATATTTTGGTGCCTTACAAATGAACGAAAACATGTATAGTTTTGGATACAAGGATCCTCTTTTATTCACAGAAATTTAATGATGAAAATATGTTTTCATTATTTTACATCAAAGCAAAAGGTGAAAGAATGAAATCCCTTAGTTATCAATTTGCATAAAACCATGTATTTATTTTGTTATAATAGACTCATGATCGACTGGGAACAACTAATCTTTATAATTAAAGACATTTTGACCATGGCCATATCAAAGTTAGAGAATCCGGTAATCGATTGTTCTGTCAATCCTTCCCTTTTTATAGGAAAAGTTTGGCCTGTATTTCTATCATATCATGCAAGCAAATAGCAGTTCTCCGTTTTCCACACCATAGTATTTGTTGCTATTAAACAGCCATAGGACTGCTAAAAATGAACTGAAGAAGAAAGAAGGCATTGTAACCATGATCACATCTAATATCATATTTTTATGTGTACTTTCCATTGACTGAAGCCTATGAGATTTAGACATTTGTTTCTACTGTTCCTGTTACGTTAAGAGAATCCTCCATGATTCACATATGACGGTAAAATGAAACATGTGAAATATTGGCACTTAACTGCTGGTTACACAAATTAATATCTATCCAACTGAAATCAATTGAAATATTTACAGTACGAGCTGATAAGTAGTTTTCTAAAATATTAACGATGACATGTAAATATTTTCTTTCTGTATAATGTTTATTATTAGCTGTATCATGATAGGAAAGAAAAAATCACCCCCCCCCAGTGGCATCATAGTAACAATTTTAATTAAGCAACTCTATTATGAACTTGTGGGCGTATTATAAATATTACTTAGTATTTGTAGACATCCAGAAAATGCATTTATTTTGATATTGCTGGAGTAAACACCTTTTAGAGTATATACCTTTAATTCCAAAATCAGTTTACCTTATGCATATGGTAGAAGCAACAGGGCATAGTTTGTGCAATGTCTTCATAAATATAGTAACGATATAAATATATAGTAAATACAAATAAAATGCTTCTAAATCTTGGACTTATAAAAATGACTTTTAATCAGACTTTTGCGCATTATTTAATTCGAATAGAGAAGTAATTGCTTTTTCTTTCTTTTTTGACTTAGCAGCGCTTCCCATTTTATCTAGAAACGGGTATTAACCTTATTGAAAACAAGTGCTTTAATAATATAAATTTGAATTAATTATTTACGTTTATTATCATTTCGTTTTATATAATTACTTCAAACATTCATCATCATTAATTATATTAAATTTGTAAATAATTCAGTTGAAATTGCACGGTAGTATATATATATATATATTTTATACTAGTCGATAGACGAAGAAAAGTGTTCAAGATTTCCAGTAGGCTGCAAACTATGGAGTTTAAGGATCCACGACACCTGAAAAAATACCTTCTCAAACTAGATACATTAACTGAAGGCCTGCAACAGTACGAGCACTACTAAATTTCAACAAGCGTAACATATGCCTCTATACAGTAGGAGATACAGCCGATTCTACGTCTTTCGATATAGTTTCCGGCTAACTTAAAAGTTGAGTTATTGGCAAGCTCTGGTTGATATAACTAGGCCTAGGTGCAGATGTTTGAATGTGCCCGGAGACATGGGATAATGAATACAATTTTGATGGCAGATAAAATAATTTCTATTGAAATGACTAAGACGTTATGGTATATTTCTCTGACCGGTAATAGAAACGGTTAAGAAGCTATTTCTTCAAATCTGAGCGTTAACACAATTTCATTATAGAAGGCTATTCATAAAATCGCCAAAGCACATATTTCATTATGATTCTTACATTCATTATAATGGATTACGTTTCACGATAGGCATCTATAAAAGTCATGAAAAGCGAACGAGAATTCTATCAGCTTTAATTCAGAAAAAATATAGTAGAAAACTACACTCCAGAAGAAAGCGTTCTCGTTCTTTTGTCGGTGCAAATTTATAAACAGTATATATGTATGTATATATGCATGTATGTATGTA
>NC_042998.1:117853062-117893062 GCF_006345805.1 Octopus sinensis
CAGAACTACATGAGCTAAAAAATCAAATCATGATTGAATGGCTGAAAATTAAAGAAACCAGCATGGATGAGCGTGATACACTTCCTAAAATCCGCAACTCTAACCAAAACATGAAAATAATTGGTAAAATCCGGCTTGCACTTAAGGATATAATTTCAGTTAATGATGTTGATATCACAAACCTCAACCACCTATACTATGCATCCGCGAAAATCTCAACGATCCTATGTGGTGTAAAGATTAGAAAACGGCAACAGTCCCACAAAAAGCCTTCTTGGCAAGAGCGTCTGCAACAACAAATTAAAGTATTTAGATCTGACATTGAATATTTGAAAAACTTAAGGCTCACAAGACTACCAAACCTACAAAAACCCAAAAATTACTGAAAAAATACAATATGAAAACTATACTTGATATTGATGCCACCATAGAAACCATCAAACAAAAGGTATCTGCCAAAGCTACCCGCATAGCGAGGTATGAAAAGCGTGTTAGATTTTTCAAGGACAACAACATGTTCAAAAATAACACCAAGAATTTTTACAGGAAGATAGGAAAAACAGCGTTTACTGCAGGGTCTGTACCATCAAAAGAAGAAGTGCAGAGATTTTGGAATAAAATCTGGGCAGAAGAAAAAACACACAACGAAAAGGCCCCCTGGATCGACAGAATATCTACAGAACTGGACCCCTTAGAAGAGCAAAAGTGGGAGGGTGTCAAGGTAGAAGATATAAGATCTGCTCTCAGGAGGTCAAGCAAATGGAAGTCTCCAGGAAAGGATAAAATTCCTAACTTCTGGCTGAATGCCTTCCCAGAGAGCCATGAACTGCTAACAGAACTGTACAATGATGTTCTGCAACACCCTAGTAGGATGCCTCCTTGGCTAGTTAATGGGTTAACATTCCTGCTTCCAAAAAGTGAAGAAACAAATGAACCAAAAAACTATAGACCCATAACCTGCTTAACAACTATGTACAAAACTCTAACATCTGTCCTGACGGAATATACCTATAGTTTTTTAACAGACAGCAGCATATTCCCTAATGAACAGAAAGGATGTAAACGTGGATCCTACGGCTGTAAAGACCACTACTCATCAATAAGATGATCTTAGAAGATTGTCACAACGACACAAAAACTTATCAATAGCCTGGATAGACTATAAAAAGGCTTTTGATAGCCTACCACATAGCTGGATTAGGAAATGCCTTGAAATGTATAAGATAGCACCAACTCTGCGAAACTTCTTGACTGTAAGTATGAGATCATGGAGAACCACACTAACTCTGAACAGTGACAGTGAATCCCTAAATGCTGGTGATGTAAAAATTTCGTGTGGCATTTTCCAGGGTGACTCACTGTCACCACTCCTCTTTTGTTTATCCTTAATACCTCTCTCAAAGCTGCTCAATGACGCGCAGTACGGGTATAAAATGTTTGATAAAAATATAAATCATCTCGTTTACATGGATGATTTAAAGCTTTTTGCAAAAAATGATCAACAACTCAAGGGCTTACTAGCGATAGTCAAACAATTCAGTGACGACATCAGAATGCAATTCGGCCTCGATAAATGTGCAAAGGCTACCTTTATCAAAGGAAAAATGACAGAAACATCTAACGTTAACCTTGACCAACAGAATGTCATAAAAGAACTAGACCCAGCGGAGAGCTACAAGTACCTAGGGGTAATTGAAGGGAACGGAATAAGGCATTCAGAGATGAAGGAAAGGATCAGGAGAGAATGCTATCGAAGAGTGAGAGCAATACTCAAGACAGAGCTGAATGCAAGAAACAGGATCGAAGCAATCAATGCATTAGCTATACCAGTCGTGACTTACAGTTTCAATATTGTTAACTGGTCAATTACTGAAATATGTCAGCTCGACAGAAAAATGCATAGAATGACAATGCATAGAATGCACCACCCTAAGGCAGATACAGAACGACTCTATCTGCCAAGAAAAGAGGGAGGCCGTGGTCTTTTGCAACTGGCAATAACAATGAAGATTGCTACAATTGGCCTAGACACCTACCTGAAAAACTCTGAGGACTGGATGTTAAAACTTGTCTCAAAACATGAAAACAAGAAAGCATCATACTCAGTCACAAAACAGGCAAAGGAATATCTAAGTGAATTCCGAATACAACCAATTTCGGAATTAGAGATAGACATACAAGAAACAAGCACAGAAAAAGCTAGGCGCATGAAAACCCGTGCCAAAACTGCGGCCTTAGATATTCTGAATAATAAATGGCAAGAAAAACCTCTCTATCGGCAAATACCCAAAGAGAGCGAATAATGCAGATATCGACAAAGCCCTGACCCATCAATGGCTAATGGCCTCTGGCTTAAAATCTGAAACAGAGGGGTTTATCATAGCAGCTCAAGATCAATGCCTACCAACAAGAAACTACCAGGCCAACATATTAAAGATCAGAAGCAGTCCAACGTGTCGTGTATGCAAGCAACAAAATGAAACCATTGACCATGTGGTCTCCAAGTGCAGTCTTCTAGCGCCTACAGAGTATCTCAACAGGCACGATAGAGCTACACAATATATTCACTGGGTAATCTGTAAAAACCTGGATTTGCCCCATGAAAAAAACTGGTGGGAACACAAACCACCCCCAGTGCTTGAAAATGACCACATCTCACTCCTCTGGAACTTCACCATTCAAACTGACAGGAAGATAGATGCAAATAGGCCAGACATCATATTGAAAGACTTCAAACAAAGAACATGCCTCCTCATTGATATGACTGTCCCAATCGATATAAACGTATCTGTCAGGACCTACCAAAAACTGAGCAAATATAAAGATCTTGAAATAGAAATCAGCAAAATGTGGAAGCTGAAGACTAAAACAATACCTGTTGTCATAGGTGCCCTGGGAATGATAGCAAAAGGGCTGATAGCTACCTAACTCAGATACCAGGAAGCCCAAAAATGGCAGAAGTTCAAAAGATAGTGCTCATGGGAACTGCTCATATCCTACGCAAAATACTCTCTATGTAACCTCAAGGTTTAAAACAACATAATTTTCGGTTTTAAAAAAAAAAAAAAAAACTTTTTTTTTTTTTTAGACATCATTTACAAACATCCCCACCCCCCAAATATATGGCACACTAGGCATAACAACAACATGAACTTCCAACCCTGTTGTCTCTTGAGGTCTCTGGGTGAGACTTGGAGCCAACTTGTACAAATATAAAGCAAAAGTCAAACATAGAATAATAATAATAATAATAATAATAATAATAATACAGCACAAGACCAGAAATTACCAAAAACATGTAATGTAAAGAAATATTACAAGTAACTGCAGAATATGTGGAGATGGACAAGAAACAATAAATCATATTATCTCTAGCTGCCCAGTCCTGGCTAAGGAGGGAATATATTCACAGACATGACAGAGTTGGAACCTACATACATTGGAAGCTATGCCAACATTATGGAATAACAACAGAAAAAGATGGTATAGGCACACACCAGAAAAGGTCACAGAAAACGAGAAAGCAACCATACTCTGGGATATGCCCATACACACAGACAGAGAAATTAAGTCCAACAGACCAGATATAGTTGTCAGAGACCATGAAGAAAAAAAAATGCTTTCTAATTGATGTATCAATACCGGCTGATGACAACATGTCTCTAAAAGAAATGGAGAAACTCTCAAAATACAAGACCTGGAAATAGAGGTAACTAGAATGTGGAATCTGAAAACAGAAACAATTCCTATCATAGTAGGTGCATTAGGCATGATAAAAAATATTCAGACAAATACATAACAAAAACACCAGGACTTACAAACACATATAACATACAGAAAATTGCACTACTAGGCACTGCACACATCTTACGCAGAACACTTTCCATACAATAACCATCAGAGCATCACACAACAAATCACAGCACATACCCAAGGCACACAGAGCTGCGCTCGGTAGAGAAGTGAAAGCACGCTATAAAAATAAAACTACTGAATAATAATAATAATAATAATAATAATAATAATAATATAATAATAATAATAATAATAATAATAATAATATAATAAATGTCCTGATGCAGTACCAGGCAGTGGCTCTCGTGGCTTCTGATCTTAACTGATTTGAAGTGTTATCATGTACACTGTTTTGTCTGGTATAAAAGATGGGTTACAGCAAATATTCTGCTCAACACTACAGATTTGCTTGTCAGTTGTTTGACCTAAACCAGTTGAGCATGTCCCTTAGTGGCTGACGATATGTGCATCTCTGATCACGAGCAGAAGTAGTGGGGGAGCATCATAGCCATGTGTTGAGAGGGATTCTTAGAGGTTTGGACAATTCACCTCTGGAAACATGGGTGTTTCATTCAACATCCTTAAACAACCCTTATTCAGGGACCTTTTGAGCGGGAATGGTTACTCAAACTGAAAATTCTAACTGGCCCCACCTGCAAGGTCATGTGCTGTTTATCTTGATATGAGATCACCATGTCGCGCACATATGGTTGTGATGCATGTGCCTGGTGTACCCTTATCAGACGGGTAGTCATGATGGGTATATTGGGCTTCGTATATTTTACCCCAGTGTCCCTTTGATGGCATGAACTCCTCTCTCACTCAATAATAATAATAATAATAATAATAATAATAATAATAATAATAATAATAACTTGTTGACTCTTGAGGTCTCTGGGTGAGACTTGGAGCCAACACGTACAAATATAAAAAGCAAAATTCAAACATAGAATAATAATAATATGTCCTCGCATCAGAGGAAATATTAACAATGAAGAACAGTAAGAAACAATAATATCAGTGATGATAATAATAATGAAAGGAGATGGTTGGAATCTTCCTATGCTCTAGAGGATACATCTAGTAATGGTGTCACAATAAAAACACTGGTAATTGCGCAACCTGATAATCGCTACCTCATATGAGTGACAATGAAAGGCAAAATATTGTGAATAACGGTCGTAATGAAGCTGAAGCCATTCATGGTGACAGTGTTGCACCCCGCAGGCTCAGAGATTCTAGTCCATCTCCACCCTCTCGTTATCCAGCAAGGGAGCAGCATACACGCCGTATATGGAACAAAGAAGTCAATGCTGTGGTCATGGAGTGTTACTACCTGAGGAACCCCATAGACGAAAATAATGTTCATCTTAGGTGTTACCGACGACGTATGTATGATTAATGAAGAGAAATACGATTGTTTCAACTCACGGAACAGGTATTATGTCATGAAGAAAAAGAAAATATTGTTGATTCACAGAAGTGGAGATCGAAGCTATCAAAAGACGGGTATTCGAAAAGAGCGGCAGAGGAAACGATGAAAATACAGTTCCGACTGTTAAAAGTAATCTCATAGCAGAAAACAGAGGTGAAATCTGTAATGAACCCCAGGAAAGGAACAGTGATAGCTTACCTGATGAGAGACATGTAGATTGTCTGGGAGAAGACAATAAAACTAATGGTGACATGACAGATGAGTAAAAGACAATCTACGACAGAGTAAAGGTAAGGCTACAGGAGAACAATAGCAACGTTATTTCTAACCTTAAAAATGTTGATTGGTGGAAATTGAACCAAGAAACGAAAAATGTGAATGAAATTCTGAAATGCATCAGAACTAATATCACAGAAACAAATAATTTTATCAAGGCAGCAAGTATTGTTGTGGCAGAAAATGTGGGTGCTGATGTCAAGAAAGAGAAATATAATGGGGGTGACAAAAGAAAAGTTCCATGGTGGAAAACAAGAATACAGGGGTTAGATGTGCTCTCGAAAGGCATTTCTGTGTTAGACCGAGAATTGAAGGAGGTGACTTAAAACCGAACAAAAATACGGGGCACTGAACCGGATGTGTGATATTAAAAGAAAGGGCCTGAAAGTGATAATGGAGGAACTGAAACAGCACCTCGACGCAAAAAATGCAAAGCTGGTAAGATACGACCAAAGAATGAAGGGATACCAGTAGAATAGGTTATTCAGTGTAGATCAGAAGAGATTCTATATTGAAATAAATGGAGAGTGTACAGATGAAAAGTTGATACCAGATAACATTGAAAGGCAACGCTCTTAGAGTGACATGTGGAGCAAAGACAAGGACCAAAAGAAGGATGCTAAATGGCTGTAGTAACTGAAAGAAACTGTAGTCTATCCGAAACAAGCAGAACTAATCATTTCAGATAGAGAAGTGAAGGAAGTCAGCAAAAAAACTGGAATGCTCTGTGACCAGATGGAGTTCAAGGCTACTGAATCACACGATTTAGTGAACGCCATGCACGCATAGCTGCGCAGCTCAACACCTTGTTAAATGTCGTCCAAGTAACACCAGGGTGGTTAACTATGGGTAAAACAGTGCTGTACTTGAAAACCATCGAAAAAGTTAATACGGTAGACAATTACAGGCCGATATCCTGCTTTTCACCTATGTGGAATTTATTGACTGGAATAATCGCAGAGTCAATGTGCTGTCATCTGGAAAAAAATGGAGTCCTGCCACATGAGCAGAAGTGCTGCAAGAGTAAGTGAAGAGGTACCAAGGATCAACTTCTTGTAGAAAAAAACTGTACGTGGAGACTGCAAGAAAAGGAAACCTAGCTTGTCGTGGATCGATTATCGTAAGTCGCACGATATGATGCCGCATAGTTGGATTATTGAATGTATGAACCTATTTTGTATTGCATCGAATGTTAAGCGATTGCTAGGAAAAAGTATGGCGGATTAGAGGACCGAACTGATAGCATATGGAAGAAGTTTAGAAACAATAGATGTCAGGAAAGGCATTTTCCTAGGGGACATCTTGTCCCCACGGATTTTTGTTCTGTGTATGATACTACTAGCCCTGATTCTGAGGAACGCAACGACTAGTATTCAAAACCACGCCAAAATGTCAAGCACTTGTTATTCATGGATGACCTCAAACTTTATGGTAAAGGTGAATCCCAATTCAGTTCCCTTGTTGATACGGTGTATACTTTCAGTGCTGATATCAGAATGGATGTCGAACACTTTGCAACAAGTATGTACTTGACAGAGCAAAAATGTGGTACGAACGTAAACCTAAGGCATCATCGACGATGATAATGCAAAGATCCAGTGAGATTTTATGATTCAGTGCAACCATGAGATAGAGAATACGAAACCAGACATACTATTAATTGAGAAAGAAAGCAAACGATGCTGGATCATAGATATAGCATGCCCAGCTGACAACAAGGTATGCGATAAGGAAAAAATAAAAGCTGATGGCTATGACAGGCTGGCTTGGTAGGTAAAGCATCTATAGTCGATGAAAAATGTGGTAGTAGTACCAATAATTGTCGGGAGCAGTGAGTAAAAATCTTGAGGAATACATGCAACAAATATGGGTTGCAACAACGCTGGAGCACTTGCAGAAAACAACAATGCTTGGAACCGCTTGATTACTCCGGATGGTGCTCGAAAGATAAGGGGTGCTACCTTAGATCACTGGTAGTGAGCAACTGGCACCGTATTACATCTCCAACCTTAGAAGCTGTGAAACGAAAATAAATAATTATAATTATAATTATAATAATCACTGCATGACTATCAATTGGGCTTGTGAAAAGGAATGCGTGCCCGATGTTTTAGATCATAAAGGCGATGAAGATAATGCAGATTAGATATTCTATCATAGTTCCCTTAGCATTGGCTCTAGCTGCAGACTTCTTTCTTGAGAGTCAAAAGGATAAAGATTCCTATCGATATAAATTTATGTAGATGCCGTTCTTTCTGAAATTATCATATCTAAGTCATATAGAGAGATTTGACATGTAATAATTTTTTACTGGTGTCTTCATGAATATACGTGTCCTGATGTTCGCCGAAGGTCATACCGCTACCTGTAAAATGCAAAACCCATTATCAAATAGAAATGTAAGTGATTATCAGGGGAAGTATATCGAAGAAACAACGTGTAAGATTTTTGGTAGAATTCATACTGTAACATATTGTTCATGAGTTCATATAATTCAGCCATTCACTCAGAGAATGAAGCGCTAATTATTTAATATTCAATGTTGTAATTTATTCGATACACGTATATCGTTACAAATGTAAGTATGATGAAATATTTATCAGTAAAGTCAGTAAGCTTCATCGTTAAATATTATATATTTTCTCCCCCCCACCACCTGAAATATGTATACGCTTATCACAATTATATAAACATTTTTTTTTTCTCCGAGCTGCTAAAATTTGAAGCTGTAAATTTACATTATCCCCGATGCGCTCTAACTACATTCTAGAATGTCAATAAGTTAACTGCCTATATATCTCACAATTTCTCAACACTTCCCAACTACTTGAGAAATGAAATAAACGAATTGTTTCAATAATATAATTATACATATGTACGTATATAAATATATGTGTGTATATATATATATATATATATATAGATAGATAGATAGATAGATAGATAGATAGATAGATAGATAATAGATAGATATACATACATATACATATATACATATGTGTGTGTGGGGGTGTATAGAGAGAGAGAGACGAAGAAAGAAAGAGCGAAAGAAGAGGGAGAAGGAGACACAGAGAAATGTTCATTATCTTGATATTATATTGAATAGAAAATTATAAAATATTTGCTGTAGAATTTTTTTTTTTAACTAAGTTAATTTATTTATCTATACATAGATAATATAAAAATGAATATGTTTTGCAAACGACAACCAATGAAGCCAACACAAAGAACATCAAATAAAGCCGAAGAGATAAAAGAAACATGTATTAATGATGTAAATTTTAATGTTATTAATATATAGTGATATATTGAAGCAAATCTATACGAAATATCTTTCGTTATATACTTCCATGTACACAACAAATGCAATGCTCGATATCACAAATTATATTCTTTTACACATATATACGTAAAATGTATATATTAATGCTTATATTCAGGTGTAAAACTAAACTGAAACATGTATAAACATTTAATTGCAATATAACCTCATCTCATTTATCGTTTCTGGAGAATTTAATTAAGTTTAACTGTCAGATGCCAACTCTAATTGAACAAATGTATATTGCGCAAGGAAAAAATAATCAGCATGCTTGTATTATTTCTTATGAAGTTAACGTCTGAATGACTGGTTTCAAATCAATAAAATGTGTAGCATAGATCGACTTCTGTGAATGATTGCAATGGCATTTGATCTTTAACCAGGATATTGGTAGCAACTATTGGCCTGCAAATAATTGTTCAATAAATGGAAGATGAAAAACACATTTCCTGATAAAAATATTTCGTTGCTATTAAAAAAAAAAACCCATTGAAATACTGCAGTAGTGGATAAATATCAATATCCGAGTAGTAGGTTTTAAATATCACTTCAGAAGAAATATTTTTCTCATTTATAAAAAATATGTATTCATTTAAATGAATTATACTCTATATTATGACCTGTGATATAAACAGTAATTATTTATAAAAAGCCAACTAGAAACATAGCGCACTAATGTTACTGTATTCTCGCTAACCAAATTAATGAAGCATTTCCACAATTAAATGTTAAACAATATTATGTATCGCTGAGACTGATCAGCTTACAATCTTTAGTTGCAGAAGAAATAAAAACTTCATTATTCAATTTCTTTGTTTTCTAAAATCACACTTTTGTATTTCATATATTATTAATGACTAAACGCACGCAATCTTCTTTTAATTTGTTTTCAGATTTTATTTCATTAAATTAATGAAATTTTGATAAACATAATTAATAACTTAAAAGTAAATATTTCAATATATCTTACAATTTTTTAATCCCATACACATCGTTCTTATTTATGATGCAGTTATTGCTTGTTCCAGAGTAAAATACATAGCGCCGTGTCTTTAAATCTAAATTGATGTGCAAATTATAATAGGATCACATAACACATCAGTATACAGAGACTAAAGCAAACATTATTTTGTAACTGACAAGCAAAGAAATACGTTTTATATCTATTACGCGTATTTGAAATGAAAACGGTTATAACAGATATTGCAAGCTAAAACTCGGAAGAGGGCGCATCGCTACGTATTTCCTTCTAAAGAGGTACGTAGATTATGGAGAATGCTGATAGTCATATCAGATGATACCAACAATTATAGTAGGGTCCAGTTTATGGCATGAAGCGTTTTCATCTAGTGTACCTGAAAGCGAATTTGCAGTTCCTTTATATGTAAGTTTTATTAGTGTCACTATGTTAGTATATCATTATTAGGAGTGTCTTTCCTTATTGTTATTTTCTTCTCATTCCTAACAAGACATTTGTCATGTAAACACTACCGTTTTAAGTCCCGTTTTTTTTTTTTGGTCTTATGTCTTAACTCCTCTCCCATTTTGTGGTCAAAAGTCATGATAGTATCAGAAAAATGTTTTGTAGTATTTGTTCCGATTATTTACATCCTACGACTAACTTCTCTTCGTGTCAACCACGCCTTACATCCCTCCGAGGTTGATAAAGATAAAGTGCTATCTTGTACTCCACCTGATAGTATCTACTAACCACTTTTCTTCCAAAATGCCTCGGTCATCACTCTAAAACGAAAAATGAATAATTATTTTTGACTTTGTTGTAAATCTCATAGGTCTTATTCTATCACATTCTTGAGTAAACGTAGATCACTATCATATCCATTTAAATCTAGAAGCAAGAGCCATATCTTTTAAATATTGTCCATTGGTGAGACAAGGTAGGACAGTGAACATGTTTTTGAAGGTTGGTGTGCATAAACGACGACATTATCACCACTACAAAACACCTATACTAAGTATCAGCACCAGGATGGTCTACGATAATAGTATCAACTGACTAACGGAACACGTTAATCCGGATTATTGCTAGTTTACCACTCTTGAACGGGAAATCGTCACCTGTAAGAGTACTGCACAATGCAGAAGAGTTAACACACCTGAGGAAATATCACCCACATATACAAAAGTTATTTGGTATGCGCCCCCTCCATCGCTACCTTTTGTGCAAGTACTCTAAAGTCCTGTTCCGTAGATAAGCTTGACCTTTTCGATACACAATCAAGCACTCTCAACATACTTGTCTCTTTATTTCTTATTACTCATATTGTCACCAATCCATACAGATTACACGGACTTCTATGTCTCTTTCTTTTGCCCTAAAAACATCAACTTTCTACAATTACCTCATTTCTACATATCTTTGCGTCGAAAGGCAGTATTTTAAGTAGACTATGAAGTACGAAATATCATAGATTCCTTGCGAAGGTGATGTATGAAGCTTCCTCAACATCCAGCAACTAGAAAATTAACAAGTTTCCTTTGGGATGATCCAAAGGTACATCACATTCATCCATTGCACATTCATCGTGCAAGCTGATTGATCTTGAATGCTTGTCGATGCGAAGCAAAATTCTTAAAAATTCTGATATACGTGAGTTTACTATAATCTCATTTCTTGACCAGTTATACATACACTGGCTATATATGTGAAGTAATATTTTGGCTTCAACATTAACGAGAGACGTATTAATTATGGAAACCATTAAGTACAAGAGTTAAGCTGTCCACATGCCTTAGACTCATAGTACTCTCTTTAGATTTAAATATATCGTCATGATTTAAGATATTTTTGAATAGGTAATAAGAAATGTATATGAATTTCTCGAACTCTTTAGGAAAGAAATTATGTAGATATACATGTGAAAGTGGAACGAGATGTTAAGACAATATGGTAAATGCAGTAAAACTGTTGTGCAGATATAAGGAAGAGAAAATGCATACAACAAGAGAATTCCCTATTACAATATGAGAGCATACAAGTATGAGAATGGAAAATGACTTGAGAAATCACTAATGATAAAGAAAAACATGAAACAAAACTATGAAAGAAAACAATGAAACAAATAAAACTAAAAGAAATTACTCACGTGTGAACTAACAGGAATATATACATATGATGTGCAAGAAATAAGACTATATTGAATAGAATAACAAACACAGTATATCTATGTTATCAATACATATGCAAGAAATAACTAAATCTTTTCCAAACCGCATGCTATTATCTAACACAAAGAAAGGACACACTGGATTGTCAGAAATACCTCACAACATCTGCTAGGATCACATCGTGCACAAAGTTGGTTATTCATCACTTCGTGTGTATTAGGCTAAAGGTTAAAAATAATTGCAAAACTAAAGCAGCAAAGCCAAAATTATGTGTTATACATTGTGTCTAAATTGAATGTCATGCGTACGACTTGAATACGATGATGAAATGTCCTCTCTTTTAGAGCTAGATAGAGCTAAGCAGCAGCAGCAGTAACATCAATAACAACGACAAACCCAAAGCAGCTACGGATAAATCAATATGAAAATAAAGTTCACAAATAAAATTATGCGAAAGTAAATGTGGGAAAGTTGTTTACGTTTCGAAGGACTGATATATTGATTATTCAATAATAAAAACCAGTTGTGGATCAAAATTTCATTGGATTAAAAAATAAACAGAGATTTTACATGGAAGTGTTAAAGTTTATTGAAAAGAAAATAATTAGAATAATATACGGAATATCATTTATGAAGTTGTTTTTCTTTTTTGTATACTTAAAGAAAATCTTTAAATATTAATGTATCTAAGCACACAATAGCACTCGTGAGTGAAATATTCCTTGAAATATATTATCTTGGGATGTATATAAATGTAGTGCTTACAAATAAAGTAACTACTTACAACAAACATAATAGATTTAAATATATTAGTTGTGCTAGCAACGATTCACAGAACTTAATGGATTGATTTGGAAGAACGAAAGCAAAATTGAATAATAGCAAACATCGTCGGGTTCCAAAACGTAAGATTTCAGAAGAACTACATAAAGAACATGAATCTGTTTACGTTTGCCTAGTGCTGAACATATACTGCAGAGTGCAGGTGATATAAGGCAAACAGAAATGAGGAAAGAGAAGATTGAGAAGGAAAAGCCTAAATTCTAAATGGTTTGCATGACAATATATTTTGCGTTTAGGAAAAATTTACATATTGAACAAAGCTGAGAATCATTAATTATTTCAACAACTCGAGTGCTAATATATAGTATAACATTATTTATAACATCAGTGAATGCAGGGAGCTGGCTGAATTATCTCCAAGATGGGCAAAATAATTAGTAGCATTCTATCTGCGTTTATGTTCACAGTTCAAATTCCGCCAAGGTCGACTTTGCCTTTCAACCCTTCAGGGTCGGTGAAACAATTACCTGTCCAGCACTGGGGACGATGAAATTTCACGATTGTTATATTATCAATAGGTTTCTGAGCTAGCAGAATCGATCCAGCTTCGAAACAATGATTCGCAGTATTTCTTCAAAGCGATTATGTACAGAATCCTAATTCCGCTGGAAACGACATTACTTTTCCTGCTTTCGGAGTCCGTAAAATATCTACCTATGGAGCACTGGGTTGGGTATGATTAACTAACCTCCTCTCTATCAAATGCTGGCCAAAATTTGAAGCCATTAGTGTTATTCAGTGCTTGCACACCGATAATTACAAGAGGATTTTGAAATATTGAATTAATAGGTTTTATTAATAAATGTTTTAAGATGCATGGGTGCGTAATGCTGTGTGTCTATGTGTTTATGTGTATATGCATATATGTGTATATGTATATATTAATATATAATTTTCTGGATATATGTGTGAGTATGAAGGCGTGGATGTGTGGTAAGAAGCTTTCTTCCCAACCGCATGGGTCCAGGTTCATCCCTCCTGTGTGACAACTTGGGCAAGTGTCTGGTACTATAGCCTCAGCCCAACAAATCCCTTATATGAGGATTTTGTAGACGAAATAGAGACAAGAGGGGGAGCTACAAAAATCATATATATAGAGAGAGATGTATATATATATATATATATATATATATATATATATATATATATACATACATATATGTATATATACATATGTATGCATGTATATATTAAGCATGTATGTATGTATGTTTTTGTGTCTTTATTTGTCTCACATTACCGATTGACATCCGATGTTGGTGCGTTTACGTCCAAATAACTTAGCAGTGCGTTGAAAATAACCGATAGAATAAATACTTAAATAAATTCTGGAGTCGACTTGTTCAACTAAAATACTTCATGGCTGTCCTCCAGCATGGCCGAAGTCAATAAAAGAATAACAGAATATGTATGTCGCCAAAGGCGAATGCAAAATGAAGCCTCACATACGTATTCATTGATCTTAAAAAGATTAATTAAAAGAATTCTTTAAAATTATTACTTTGATACCTTGCTTCAACAGCAAATCAATTGCATGACTTCACATGCATGCAATTGAAGAAGTTTATAATTATATTGGCACGAAAATGCGAAATGAAAACAAATACGTGATCTTGCATCAGCTGTACTCGCATATGTCGTTCACCTATGATTTTTACGGGAAAAACATATATAGGCGTTTCGTTCACAGCCTTAATTCCATAATTCAAAAATATTCACACACTAGATATTGCAAAAGAAAGCCATGTTTAGTATACCGATTAATAATTGGGAACGGATACCTCCAAAAAGGGGGTATCGTAGACTTTATTAAAGAATAACTTACACTTGTAATGAGTCCTATAATTTCTAGCTTCTAGTGAATCTATATATGCATATATTCATATATGTATGTATCTGTGTGTGTATGTATATCAAATACATTGACGTTTGTAAGTTAAAATTGCATGGATAGAAAAAGAGGAGACACGTTGGACAGAGATCGGCTGGGGTGTTAACAGGGTGTGTCACGAAAGAACTTTGACAAAGGATCTACAATAATAATCTCCTAATATAATAATGAGTGTAGTGTTTTTATATATTTGTATGTATGTATGTATTCTGTCCGAGTCAGATGCCATGATGATCGTTAGCCACTACACACATTTTTTTCTCTCCTTGCTTTTTCTGTGTCCCTTTCTGTAGAAGAGCGTAGGTTCGAAACGTAAAAGACTTTTTCTAGTCCTGAGCGTTATACTAATACATCTGTTTGTTTTTTTACACCACCTGTCTGCGTCTTTTGTTTTTTTCGTAAACTCTCCCTATATATATATATATATATAAGTGACATGAAGGCCTGCAACATCAATATTAGCGGTTGGGAGGCAGTTGCCGGCAACAGTGGAGAATGGCGACGTACCGTAAAAGAGGGAATACAAAGGAGTGACAGAGAGAGAGAGGAGAAATGAAAAGAAAAGAAGAGACGTCAACAAGAGACTATGGCATTACAACCAGCCAGGAACAGTCTTCGCTACATTTGCGGTACCTGCCAGAGGGAGTGTTTGTCCAGGATAGGATTACACAGCCACAGCAGGAAATGTATCAGGACATGAAATATAAAAGCCGGACTAGACAACTTTATGCGCAACTCCATTGTCTCCCGAAACAGAAAAAATGCCAACCAACCAACCATATATATATATATATATATATATATATATATATATATATATATATATATAACCACGCAGGATGTAGAAGAAAGAATAGTAAAGTGAAAGAAGAGGAGACAAAATAGTAATTCAGTTAAGGAGAAGTAGTGAGAGTAATAGCCCTGACTGAGAGGGAGTAATAGAAAGTAATTGCAATGGGAGAGAGGAAATAACAAAGAGCGCGTCGTGTATCTTCTGTTGTTCTCCGTCTCAACATATGAATAAGAAAGGAAGTGGTGATAGATAAATAACGAAGGAAGGGGTGAAAAAAATAAGTGTTTCAACTCTATGTGAGCATATGTATGTGTATGTAAACGAAGGTATGTGTATGTGCGTATGTGCGTGCGTGTGTGTGTGTTTGTGTGTGTGTGTGAGTGTGTGTGTATGTGTGTGTGTGTGTGTGCGTGTGTATAAGAACGGCAGTATGTACACAAGTCAACGAAAGAAAAATGAATGTCCAGCGAGGTAGAAACGTAGATCTCGAATCCCTATCGCTGCTGCTGAACAAGGTTCATCTACTGACAGAGTCGTGCTTTAAAATGAACAGTGCAATGAGAAATATAATCCCAGGCGAATATTACAGCAAATTTGGTTTTCAGGATGTATGATTCAAACACACGCACACGTATGTTCGTACGGTTATGTATATATACATATATATATATATATATGTATATATATATATATATATATATATATATATATATATATATATATATATACATGTGTGTATACGTGTGTGTGTGTAATCATATGGATATGTGTATGTCTATATTTACCCATATATATATATATATATATATATATAGAGAGAGAGAGAAGAGAGAGAGAGAGAGAGAGATAGATAGATAGATAGATATATAGATAGATAGATAGATAGATAATAGATAGATAGATAGATAGATAATAGATAGATAGATATAGATAGATAGATAGCTAGATAGATAAGGTAGTCAGAATGTTGGATGAATATATATCCTTTTGTTTATTTATCTACATCTTATTTACAATTTTAGCGACTTCTTCCGTTATCGGATTCTTTGCCATTTTTATAAAGAATTATTTGAGGTTTGCCAAGCAAGGGCGAAGGAAGAAGAAAACTTTTGAAGTTGGGGGAGGTGAAAAGGCGTAGCTCTAGTATGGTCAGACTGGTTTACTTAGTACTTAGTTGCCTTTTAGGGAGGGGGTGGAAAAATGAGAAAAAGGGAAAAGAATTTTTGTATTTAAATTGGTCAAGTTTTTAATTGAAAAACCAGATGCATTTGACTTCAGCAAAATTATAATTGTTATGTCCGATATAACGTGTTGAGGATTAACATTACTGATACAGCCCAGATCGGCCATATCAGGATTGCTTAAAACTAAGCAGCGTTGTTTCTGCAGTATCTCATCATGGTTCTGGCATTATCTTGGAAAGTGACATTTCATCAACAGTGTAGACAGGAATCTTGTGTTTTTTTTTGGGGGGGGGGGAGGTGCAACAAAAGAGAACACGTTGGGGTTGAGTTTGTTTTCTCAATGGCCCATTTCCTCTCAACTATTCTTTGGTTATTGGTGATGGTATTCATGTACCGGTGGAGGTTATATTTTTTTGATTCGAGCAGGGCAATAACCGTGGAATATATGTGTGGCTGTTGGCATATTTTAGTTTGTTGAGTTATTTTGTGTGTTCTTTTATTTTCTGATAATAGATTTGGTTTTGTTTTGGAAAATGTTGCACTTAGCATTCTTCACAGATCTTGGTGGGGTGTGTTTTGCACATATGTTTGTGACAGTGTCTACAAAGATCAGCCAACATATTTTGATGATGGAGGAGGTATGTACATGTGTGAAAGAGCAGTCAACATGTGATAACTCGTTCATGATTACGTCCCAATCAGCATTATAGTGATCCATGTTATCATATGGGCGGGCTTGAGAGAGGTCCCTAGGAATAGCTTTCGGCTGATGGAATCTCAGGTTACAGACAATCACGTCATGATCTAGGAGAAGGGTTTTTTTACCACTGTAATATTATGTACAGTGTTAGTGTGGTTACTAAACACTGGGTCTAAAATATTCTGATATCTTGGTGGAAGGAGAAGTTGGGACCAGAAGAAACTCATTCATAATGTCGAGAAGTAATTATATTGCGTCTTTGTCAGTAGCTGAGATGAGAGTGCCTGGTTTCAAAACTGTTTGTAAACGAATCAACACAGGGTAGATTAAAACTCCCATCACAATTATGGTCCTAGAATAGCACTGTTGAATAAAGCACTTAATGCTGTTGAGGTATTCTTTAAAGCGCACTGCGGGTGTTTGAAGTGGCTTATAGAGCCTAGTTACTATCAGGTCATTGATTTTGCTGTGAACGGTGACCGATTCACAGAAGCCATTGTAGAATGTGTTATTTCCATCTGTCAAAAAGTAATCATGCTGGAAAACGGCAGTTTCAACCTTCCTTCTGTCGACTCGATCCGCCCGGTAAGAATGAAGAAAGGGATGCGGTGTGGATGTTTAGCAACCCAATCTTCAATGAATTGGATTTTCCATTTTTGTGCATTGATGCAGGGACTGACATCTTGTGAATTGAGTAGAAATGTAGAGACTAGAATAGTGACAAGTTTTTACTGTTTCAGGGGACTCTTTTGTGATTGTGTGTTGTATCTCTTTTGTCAGGTTCCACATGACTAAAGAGGAATTTTCCTGCTTAGGGAGCTGTTTTTGACTGGACGTGTAGTTTCACTAATGGATACGGTTTTCGTTTCCCTTAATTGCTGTTTTTTTTTATTTTGCTTTTTGTGGAAAGACTGGACCAGCATTACTGCAACAGGGGTGTTTTTACTGTGTTTTGTGTGTTACCTTGGAACCCCGTTTCTGTTAATATATCAGGTCCCTGAAAGATGAGTGAAGGGACAGTCACTCAACAGACAGTTTCTCGCCTTACGTGCGTCAAGTGCCAGGCAGATGTGTGAAGATGCAGTCACTACGTGTGCAGAGACTGTAACATAGTAAACGCCGGGATATTTTGGGGTTTCTTGTTTGTGTCGTAGAGGATGCATTCTGCCTCATAGAGCTGTTTTAAATTTTTATACTACAGTAGGATTGAGGTGGCAATGTGGATGAAGAAAGCAGTAGTTTATTATTAGTATTTGAGGTGGTAGAAGATGATGATGGCAGCAGTGGTGGTGGTGATGATGATGATGATGATGATGATTGTTGTGGTTGCCAAGAGAGTGTGAGTGAGAGAGAGGTGAAGAGATACTGTCGTTCAGTAAATCTGCTATTATGCTGGAATTTAGGAGCGGCTCTCCCTGTCGTCGTTGTTGTTGTTGCTGTTCATGAGTTTCTGGCTGTTGTCATTGTTGTGCTTGACCAATATTTAAAGAGTAAATCTATCGAAGTTTCTAAAAATGATCCAGAATTACTTTCAAGGGAACCTAGATGTGTTTTAGTTTGCTGCGAATCAATTTAACAGAATGTGTGTTGAGTATTCGCGCTGTTGTTATTCTGCAATCTCATTTAGACACGAAGTGTTTATGTTTTCTGTTTGAGAGAAAAGAAGCCAGATGTTTATTAAGAGGTTAATTTCATCATCAGGCCAAATTCGTTTGTCGTAAGTTTGCTGGTTAGTCGCCATAGTTTTCTTTCTTTTCCTTTTGGGTTTGTTTTGTTTCAGATATATGTATATATTGTTTCTTTTGTGTGTGAGGCTTTGGTTATCTGAAGATATAAAAAGAAGTTTATATACAGATGTATTCTCTCTTATGGGCGCGAGTTGCTGGTTATTTGTTTGTTTGTTTATAAACGAGTAGTTATTTGGGTATATCATAATTTGTAGATAAGAAAAAAAAACGTGCTTACGAGTTTGTAGGTAAACACGTAGTTACAAATACATATACAAACGGTCAGTGTGTAGCTGTGTAGCCTGCTACTGATTTAGCAGAGTGAAACAAAGCCCGCCTGTACATTTCAACAGTCCAGCCTATAGGATGAAATCATATACACAGACTCACTAACTTTTTCATCAGCGTCTTGTCTCAGCATGCTGTTGGCAGTGAATATTAGCAACTGCTGAGTCCAACGAAGCAGAGTTGCGTACGTCGCATCGGCATCTCAGATTTTCTTCTGCTAATGATATAGCCATATTATTAAACGCAACACGACAGTACGCTATAACCCCTGTGGAACAATATTCATCTTTTACTAATAGAATCATGTTTTAAAATAAGCAACTCTATGAGAAATATAATCTCCGGACGAATATCAGTAAATTTTGTTTGGGGGATGTTTATATGATACATACACACACACACACACGCACACGCACACACACACACATACACACATACACACACACACACACACTTATATATATATATATATATATATATATATATATATATATATATATATATATATATAGTGACATATATTTGCCAACTAAGTGTGGCGTCCTACACAGGACAGTACTACTAATCGGACACAGAAAGTGTGTCGTTAGCCAGCTGGAGATGTCTTCCTGGGGCTATAAACATCAGTAATACTGTCCTGTATAGGACACCACAGTTAGTTGGCAAATATATGTTACGGTTCCGTAATGTTACTGTTTATTTCTCGCTCAGATATTTAATATGACCCTCATTCCCTTCTACGAGATCAGCGACAGTGAGTTGCTAGAAAAATATAGAGTAATTTGCGAGTGGAATGATCTTCCATTACTATCTGGGGATTAACACACGCCGTGTGCATCACGCAATGCTAGAGATGGGAACGATGACCTCCCTTCGCAAATACTAATAGGACACATAATGTGTATCTTCAGCCATTCTATCAGTAGAATATGAATATTTTTCAACAGGTAGTGGCGTTATGTTTTAAAATATGGCTGTATCAGAAACAGAAGAAAATCTTCTGGTAGCTGAGATTCGGATGCGACGTACGCTACTCTGCTTCGTTGAGCTCGGTAGTTGCTAATACTCACTGCAACTGCATGGTGAGACAAAACCCTGATGGGTTTGTTAGTTTGTATGTATGAATTCAACTTTTCTTTCTTCCGTAACGAGTTCTTAGATCTAATTTTTCTTCAAGTCTAAGTGTAAATTTATAAATTAGCTTTGAACGAAATCACCGTGGATTGAAAGAGAAAATGATAACTTTTGTGAAGTACACATCAAACGAATTATACATCAAACACCATTTATAATGTTCAAGGTAAGTTATTATGAATCTATTATCATTGAACTTACGAATAGACATACGTATGTATGTATGTATGTATGTATGTATGTATGTATGTATGTATGTATGTATGTATGTATGTATGTATGTATGTATGTATGTATGTGTGTATCTATGCGTGTTCCTACGTTGTGTGTGTGTGTGTGTGTGTGTGTGTGTGTATTGTGTATATTTCCAATTATAATTGATACATGAGAAAAATGGGAGTGTGCAGCTGAATAGATTGGTACAAAGACTGATAACATCCTATTGAATATCATATAACATAAATCCATGCTTCGAAGCTAATCCCACAGTAACTAGCAATTCGCTAAATAATGTGCTACATAAATTTACATATATAAATAATATTTGTAAACAATGTAAGTTACGGAGAGAAAGCGACTATATTATTATATAGCAATTATTGCAGTAAGAGACTATCATAATCGCGTTCTGTCTGTAACTTACAAAGCGTTTCGGTAAAAGTATATATGTATATTTGTATGTATGTATGTATGTATGTATGTATGTATGTATGTATGTATGGATGTATAAAATAACATCATAATAATATATATTCTCCGATTTAAAGCGAGATTATATATATATATATATATATATATAATATATATATATATATATATATATATATATATATATATATATAATATATATATGTAATGTCGCTTTAAATCGGAGAATATATATTATTATGATATATATATATATATATATATATATTATATATATATATATATATATGTACATTTATAATCATCATTGTTTATCGTCTGCATTTCTATGCTGGCATGAGTTGGACTGTTTGACTGAGGTCCGGCAAGCCAGTGGGCTACACCTGCCTCCAATCTCATCTGGCAATGTTTCTACCCCTGGATGCCCTTCCTAACGGCAACCACTCCGAAAGCATAGTAGATGTTTCTTACATTTTTGGGTGGTGCTTTTTTACGTGCCACCAGCACGGAAGCTGGTCAGGGGGCATTGGCGAGGGCTACGATTTCAATTTTACTTAACTCAACATGTTTTCTCAAGTATATCATATCGTGCGATGCTTCAAGGCTACTTTTAAATTGGCCGATCATGCAGCACTGGCATCGGTTATGGCTCAATCTCACTTTAATTACCATGTCTTCTAATTCACAGTATATCCACCAAATGTCTCAGTCTCTTTTGGTTTATTTATACGACATAGAAAATGAAGACATACACTTGCTTACAATAATAGAGATTACTACATAATATCTTCTGTATTCATAAATTTTGGGTTACAAAATGTAAAAAAAATATGCCACTAAAGAAAAGATGTATTCTCTCTAGAAACAAGGGTAAAGCAATGAGGATTGTAGACAACTGAAGGCGAGAGTATCAAGGGGGAAAGAAAATGAGAGTTTCTCAAGATCAGGAAATGCATGCTGCTGCATATCAAATGGCGTCTCAAGAGAGAAGGAGGAAGACACTTTCTGAAGACCAACAATCGCAGGATGCAGCGCATCAAATGAAGTCTCAAGACAGAAGCAAGTTGAGATATTCTCAAGATCTGTAACGGTATACTGCAGAACGGTGGATGCAGTATCAATAGAGAAGGGAGATGAAACTTTCCCAACATCAGCAAACGCATGCTGCAGCACATCAAATTGAGTCTCAAAACAGAAGTGAGGTGAAAGTGCCTCTAAATAAGGAAAGGCATGCTGCAACATATCAGATGGTGTCTTAATACGGAAGGGAGATGAGGCTTTCCCAAGACCAGCAAACCCATGCTGCAGCACTTTAATGCCGAATCATTTAAGCAACGTGTTAATGATTAGACAACGGTCCAATAGAATAGCTCTCAGAAACAGATTACATACAAATTCGTTCTTCACAATTCCTGAGCTCCTTTCAGATTTGATCCCTACCATTCTTATAAAAATGATAAATTTGTCCAAATTAGTGTGCTAAACTCAAATTATCACTTCTGCAAAGCTCCAAAATTTCCAAACAAAACGACTGGTTTACGCTGCTCAGGAGGCAAGGTAAGACTGCCATCACTACCAGCTTCTCAATAGCAAACAATAAAACTCTGAATTTCAAATGACATCGTTTGGTGCATCTAAGGAGATAGTTGAACATGGATTTACGCCAATGTTCAAGTTCAAGGGCAGATCTATCACCTCATTTTTCGCTGTTACCCACAAATGAACAACCACTGTTCCTCCAAATTTATTTTATGAGTGATGTTGGATAAGAAACTCGAAAGTGGTGTCAAAACGTCAGACGATGGGTCATGTTAGACGCAGCGCTGACTGCCGCAAAGGAGAGTATATCGACTGATAGATTTTCGGTCTATTCAAAAATCACCCACCACCAATCATCTACGACTGGTTAGGGTCTGGGAATACTCCATACAGACGAATAAGTCGCTTAATCGAATTAGACCAACATTTACTCCACAAATATTTTGCTATCAAAGCTGCACTTCCCGTATCACCTCTTTCAACATAACTGTAATATATATATATATATATATATATATATAACGATTTAGGAGTGACCCTAACAGGTCACTCGTCCACCAGAAAGAGCAGCCATAACTCACACCGCCAAGTATTATTAATTCAGAAATTAGGAGAAAATTTAAAAACATTTACCCTAATTCATCTTTTAGACGTTGCAACGTTTCTGTGTCATTAATGATTAAATTAGCTTAATTAAATTAAATTAAGCCAATCTACCATAGGTTACACTTCATCAGTAAAGACCTGGGAGAGACAAATATACACGAGGCGTCTGTATCGAAGCCTACGGGATATCTGACTTAAAATTTTCAAGACTGACGTATTCGCGTATTTCACCAGGCCGCTGGTTGCGATAAATTTCTATTGAATTTTTTTGCTACCCTAAATTGACTAAAAAAAAATATATATATATATATATATATATATATATAGACATATACAAACTGCGCCATTGTAATCCCGGGCAACGGTGGGTAATAGATAGATAGATAGATAGATAGATAGATAGATAGATAGATAGATAGATAGATAGATAGATAGATAGATAGATAGATAGATAGAACGATAGATAGATAGATAGATAGATAGATAGATAGATAGATAGATAGATAGATAGATAGATAGATAGATAGACATATATGTTTGTATCCATGAGGATCTAGCTGAACGCAACATCGAAGTCATTTTCATGGATATTCTACTGAAACAATAACAAAATTGTATACTCTCCAGAAGTAAATGGAATGATCCGTCAGCATAATAAAAGATATTTTTATTATAACTTTATATAAAAACAAACATTTGTGTGTGTGCGCGCGCACACACACACACATACGCATATGTACGAAAGCGGCGAGCAGGAGATGGTGGAGAAACATCAGAGAGATATACCCGCAGTAGACATGACTGTTCCTAACAGGTCATTAAACACCAATGCGCTATTACATTAGAGTGGAATTTAATGCATAATCGCCTAATATAATCTTTCAGAGCAACATAGAACTGGCGTCAAGGAAGCAAAAATTTTACATATACTTCGGCTGCGTCATTAGCAATAAATAGCATTACTTCAATATATAGTTAAGATTTTAAATTTACATTAATAACTAGCTTAAGGTGACCCGCTCTACTGGCGGGTGAGGGTTTTGTTGCCCTAGTAACCACAGCTTTTGAGATAAGGATTTCTAAACTAGTCCACTGACTTCCTCTTTTACACGCCCGTGTAAATTTTGGAGCCAATCCGTCCCCATTTAGTGCCCCATAACCCGTTCCAATCCCAAAACAAGACAAGCTTTTCGCAGTTCAGCTTTATAGATATTGATTAATATACCTTAATTCTGTAATCATGGAAATGGTATATATTGCTTATGAAGCAGGAATTTTAAAAGACTCCCTTCGATCAGGTATTTCCATGGGATAAGAATATTGATTTCAAATTTTGATATTAGAAAATTCCCCTCCGAGGCACGAGTCAGGCCAACGTTCTTTGTGAGAGAACAGCAGTTGCTTTTGCATGCCAAGCCCCCTCTCTCTACGTCACTGATGTTATCAAATGGGTGACCCTTTTGTACGGTTAAGTGGAATGCGACAAAGTGAAAATAAAACGTCTTCTTGCAGAATAAAACATAGGGCCAGGGTGAGGTATCGAACTCAAAACTTTACGATTCTAAGTTGAGCGCTATAATCAAGGAACCATGCACCTTCTTATATGTATTTGTATATATGTCTATGTGTGTGTGTGTGTGTGTGTGTCTACCTGTGTATATTTGTGCATGTATATATACTACAGCACTCTGGCGGTTACAATGACGAGGGTCCCAGTTAATCTAATCAACGGAACAGCCTCCTCGTGAAATTAACGTGCAGTTCACAGACACGTTTACACTTTACATACTTTTCGGGGAGATTCAGCGTGACACAGAGTGTGATCAGGCTAGCCCTTGCAAATGCAGTTTCAACAGAAACAGGAAGAAGGACGGAGAGAAAGTTGTGGTGAAAAAGTACAGCAGAATTCGCCACCACCCCCTGCCGACAACGCCCGGATGGGAATCGAAACCACGACCCCATGACCGTGAGTCCGCTGCCATAACCACTGAGCCATTGCACCTCCACATGTGTATATATATATGTTTATGTGTGTGTGTGTATGTGTGTGTATGTGTGTATATTGAAGTACATATATGTATATAAATTGGGTCAACCCATAAATGATGATTTTTTTCAGTTACATGAAATAAAATTCTGAGGGACGGGATAAAATGCCTGCATCAACTTGCTATAAAAGCAGGTAGTAATCTTACCTCGTCCTTATTTTTAGGGCAAGTTTTGAAGATTACAGTTCGATTTTAACAGTTACTTTTTCAAAGCTATAATGGAAGTAGCAGCGGACTATATAAGGCATATCTTGCTTTTTTAAGTTCAATAAAGGCAACAAAGCAACGGTAAGTGCAAGGAATATTAATGCAGTATATGGGGATCAAAGGACAGGCGTAAGCCAGTGTAAACTCTGGTTCCAGAAATTCCACGCCGGAAACAACAGCTTAGAACACGAGCCTCGACCTGCAAATTGTATAGGCCTCGACGAGAGAACGCCCTGCAAACCTAGGTAAAATAAAAATCCTATCATAACTGTTGAGGAATTTGCAAAGAAACTTGCATTTGATTATTCAAACATTTATCGACCCCTGATTGCCATCGGAAACGTCAGCAAATTTAGTCAAAATGTGCCTCACAAACATTTCCGTGTTATCGCGCACAGAGAGTGAGCGTGAGCTCTTCTTTGCTGTCACATATCATGAATAAACATTTTTTGGACCGAATAGGAACTGCTGACGAGAAATGGGTTTTCTATAAACAATTCAAGCACCGAATACAGTGGGTATGGAAAGGAGAAACACCAGCACTCCAGGCTAAATGTTTCTATCCACGTAAGGCGTTGTTATCTCTTTGGAGGGATATGAATGGTTTATTCTACTTTGAACTTTTAAACTTAAACCAAACGACTACATAGGAGATCTACTGCGAGCAGCTTGAGCGGCTTAAGTCAGCGCTAGAAGGGAAACGACCACGTTTGGTTTCAAGATGAAAGGTGTTCTTGTATCAGGATAATGTTCAGCCTCATACAGCGAGGATGACATTCCAAAGGCTGGAGCAGCTTCAATGAGAAACGACGCCCCACCCACCATATTTGCTGGACATTGCCCCATCTTATTATCATTTATTCTGCAGTCTTCAAAATCATTTGAACGGAAAAGTATGAATTCTATAGGCAAGGTCAAAACAGTACTGGAGGAATATTTTTCGTCACACGCAAGTGAATTTTCGAAAAGGAACTTTGCAGATCAATCAGAATGATAGAAGAACATTTCAGAAAATTAAAGATAGTATATTTTGGATTAAAAAAGAACTTTGTTTATTTTAATTTTATAGAATAAAAGAAATGTAAAACAAAAAACCCATTATTTATGGGATGACCCAATATATGTATATATATAGCATACATATATATTTTCCCATGTTTACATTTATCATTATCAATATTAATGGAAAAAATATATGTATCCATATCATATCTATGCATTATATATATATGTATATATATATATATATATATATATATATATATATATATATATATATATATATATATATATATATATATATATATACACACGGATACAACCATACATGGCGGTGTTCTTCAAAGCTGCAGGCAAATGATTGAAACAAGTGATAGGATAAAATAATAAAATGATTATTAGTGCGTGTTAGTTTTTGTGTGTGTGTCAGTGTGCGTGTGTATGTGTAAACGTATGTATGCAGTTACACACATACAGATACTATACGGAATATAGGAACACTTTTTATTAAAAGACGTAGGTCGTTCACATTTCAAAAGTTAGTAGATTAACACTTTTTTTCCATCGGACTTATGATTGATGTTTTGCCGAACATATGAGTGATTGCTCACTGTCCTGATGAATTTCGATCACTTAAACGTCATTCTTCATATCTTCTTCCTAATATATTCAGTAATGCCTTCAGTGTACCTCTCGTAACAAAAATGGAAGAGTCAACGTTTCCACGCCAATCTTATTCAGGGAGATCACTTCAAGAAAAGATCACAGAACTGACCACTTCGAAGATACAAGGGCCAACTCAAAGCAACACCGAAAGGCCACTGCCTCTAACCCTAGCTCGTTTGAAGCACAAGCCCCAGACCGTGTTCCATCATCATCAGAACCAAAATCTGCGAAGTCACCAGAAGCGAAAAGGAAGATATCAAACGACAGGAGAGAAAGGCTCGACAAAATTAACCTCGTCTTCCAATCAATGCCATCAACTCTTCTATGCAAGAATTGGTCTACAGGATGATCAACGGCATCACCATAAAGGTACCTTTCACACGTACGTATGTATATTTGCATATTCATACGCATGCATATAAACCATAAAATATCATGATGTACGAGAAGTGAGATTAGATCTTCTAGATTTCAACTGCATATAACTCTGCATTGTCCTCCTCCTGATTGAATTACTATATGGTATAATAGCCAGATCCAATCTGTATATATATACATTTCTCTCTTTCTCCCTCTCTCCCTCTCCCTCTCTCTCTCTCTCTCTCTCTCTCTCTCTCTCTCTCTATATATATATATATATATATATATATATATATATATATATATATATAAAGAAAAGTAATAATCTGGGATAATACAAAACTCCAATGTCCTTGAGGATATGTTCAAATATATTTTGAAATACATATAGACATATTTGACTCTACTATTACATACTTCATCAGATATTGTTGTATACAGTTTCATACGTTTTCATTTTCCATAAAAATCTCTATGCATATGCGTGTGTGTATGTGTATGTGAATCCAAATTTATAGACATACCTTTCTAGTACCTCCATAATACAGTTGTATAAATCTGCTTATGCATGAGTGCGTCTTGAGAAAAAGAAGCTTGTATGGAGAAAAGATACACATATTTCCGTATTACATTTGCATGGATGACATAGTATTCAAAGCTGTTAGCAATTACGTTGCTGTAAGAAAGCCTCATCTCAAGGGAAACGAAACTCATACAACGCTTGGAACCGAAATGATTTTATATTATGTATAAGGTTTAGCTATCAATGAATCTTATTTGAGTAGTAATTTATTGGGTATTCTTAAAACTTCTGTATTCTCTGTGGACGTAGTTATTAAATTTTAGATCGCAAGGAAATGAATTATACAACGAAGTGGATTTATGAATGTGACACAAAAAGCAAAAATTGCACAACAGTCACTCTTTATTGATATGAAACGTACAATACTCCCATTCTGCATTTGAAGTAGCCAATACATCAATGCACTTGTAACACAAAGATGTGTGATAAATTTTACACACGATAAATAAAGACATTTATTCCTGTAAGTCAAACGATATGCGATTAATAAGGTTTTTATACTACACTGTTTTCTAACAGCGAAGAGAATAATCGGCAAAATGACGACATATTTCGGATTACCGTGACATTAATACAATCATCTATTTCATTTACGATAACAATTCTGCTACCGTGTTATACTAAAAACAATATAAAATGACATAGAACCAAACAGAATTTCTAGCTATTAAATTAGAATCATATAGTTCGGTACGAAAATCGAGACTGAAACACCTATCATATGATGATATATAGCGGAGTTCCATTCAGGTAATTAAATATTAATTCCCATGTATTAAATATATTAGTGGCACCAAACCTGCCTGGAACTTTGAAATGAGCAACATGCTAAATTTTGTTTTGTCACCATATACAGCTCAATAATAGCGCAGTGTATAAAACTGGTCGTGTTTTGAGGCATTAAAACAACGCTTGCAGTTATATTTTTTCTATTTATTTATAGTGATTCTTCGTTTAAGTACAGGCTAGCAGATTTGATAGGATGGTGTTAGTCAATACTATCGATCCTAGTACTTTATTTTATTCATCCTTAAAGGGTGAAATGGAAAGCTGTATTTAGCGAGATTTGAACTTTTGATGTTATGAAGAAGAGAAAATATAACTAGGCATTTTCCTAACATTCTAAGTATACTACTGTGTCACTGTCTCGCCCTTTCTATAATGAAAAATAAAATGCAGCAGTAGTTAAATAATAATGCATAATAAAGCAATACTGATGTATTTTTATATAACTTTTCGATAGCTAGTAATACATTAGAAAATATAACCTAAATATTTAAGATAGTATGAAGTGTGTGCGAAAATGTATTGCTACAGCATATGATCATCTAGGGGCTCTTCAAATAGAAACAAGTGACACGACTGACTTCAATAAAATTTTACTTTGATTCCTGCAGGCGTTGTGTGATCCAAATTTCTTTTAACACAATATATAGCATACTATTTTTTATAACTGTACCCACTTTACTTTTTGGCACACATACTTGAGCCTTCAGCAATTTCGCAAATTAAAGAGATATTCCTTTTCAATTCTAGGAATAAAATATCTAATATGATGGATGAAGGCACTATGTTTGCTGTAGTTCAATGATTTGATTTACACACCAGCCACGAATGCAGGTACTTTTGCGAGCCAAGTAAACCGCCTTTGCTTTTTTTTCTTCTTTTTTTTTTGTATCCATTTAAATCAATATTTTATACTATTACACAGGTCTGCGACCCAAAAATTGCTTCATATTTATTAGATAAAATGGTCAACTTTTACTGTACTTTCAATAATTACAAAGAAATTTTCCAAACACGTACAGTTTCTTCAGAAATCGATCATTGCATTTTACCATTATGCCCAAATTTCTCTGTTATCTTTTATTATTACTTTTAACTACCATATGTAAACAGACTATAACAATATGACAAAAAGGTGTAATTTGCAAAATAAGCTCGTAGCAATATCTCGACCTCTTCAGCTACACAGAGTAGTTCCTGCATTATGGTAGCTTCTCTCACTCGCAAACGCTGATGAGAGAACGATGAATTTTAGGTCGAGTTGCTTAGTTCAAAACGTATATATGTTTTAAACCTGATACTTACTCTATCGATCTTTTTTTTCCGAAACACTAAATTAAGGAACGTAAACGCGCACACACACACACACACACATACACGCACACACACACGACGGACTTCTTTTAGTTTCCATTTACCAAATCCACTAATAAGTCTTTGGTCTGCACGATGCTATACTAGAAGACACTTGCCCAAGTTGCCACAGAGGAGGACTGAACCTGGAACCATATGGTTTAAGCAAGCTTCTAACCACAAAGCCACCTCTTTCAGATATTTCTTCATACATTGTTTTTATTTTATATATGCTAATCCATTGTTTTCTTTTTGTTTCACATTTTGCATTCCAATGTTGCTTTAGTGCTATTATGTACACACTTATATGGTAAATGAAATATATGCTTTTAAGGCTGTTCCCTTTCCCTTTCCCTCCAGGATTCCATATCATTTGATGCGAGGATTTTTCATAGAAGACGTGCAGTAAGCCCGAATAAATTTTGTTACATTTTCGGCGGGTTTATGACGAAGAAACAGCAGAGTAACATTTCCGAATTTCTCAAAACATCTAACTGTGTCTACTTTGGTGTGAAATTAGGAGACCAAATGAGAAATGGTCCCTTATAAGGAATGCTCAATTTGTGTTGAAGAACTAAGTCAGTGGACAAAATGTACGGTCTTTTTGTTTTGGAGATTCAATGATAGAGTGAGATCCTGAAAGCCACAGTGATGAAGTTATTTTTGCTCATGTAATTTTACAGGGACACGATTCAGAGAGGGAAAAAGGCATTGTTAATCTTTATTTCCCATCTGCATAGCCATCTGTTGCCCTTGGACCAGACATCCTAGTCATATTATCACTAGAAAATCTTGCCGACATGCATTTGATTTCTAAATCAGAAAGTATAAGTAGCAATGAAGGTGAAGAACATCAACGTTTCAACCAAAATCAATTAAATGATCTGGTGAGGTAATTTGGACGCGCAAAATAGTCAGCAGGGCCTTTAGGTTCGAGACTTCAATCAAAACATCCTTTAGCTCTTCGCGCATAATTCAATTGGTATCGTAACCGTGAAAAAGAATCTCTTCTTTATTTCACTCAATAATATGACAAATAGGAACATTTGGCATAAATTACGTCCCTGATGAAAGGAAAGTGCTTATTCGTTCTTCAAAGAAAAGTCTTAAAGCTGTTCTATTGCATAATGGTAACAGATATGCTTCTATCCCTGTTGAATACTCAGGGATCATGAAGTAAACATGAAAATTAGATGTCGCTCTACACAAGATTAAAGGTCATAACTATATAATTTGCTGCGACTTGAAATTATTTGCCTGTTGCTTGAACAACAATCAGGTTACACAAAGTTTCCGTGTTCATTGTGTGAACGGCACAGTAGAGCCAGAAATGTCGGTTGGCTTCAAAAGAATTGTCAAGTAGGGGTACACGTACACCTGGAACGAAGTGTATCTTCTGGGAAAGTTGATCCGACGAGTTCGTTTGCCTCCTCTACACATAGAATGTGGCCTTATGAAGCAATTTGTAAAGGTTTCAGAGGGCTTCGAACATTTGCGTAGCAAGTTTCCTGCTCTGACAGATACTAATGTTGAAGAAAGTGTATTTGTAGTACCGGATATAAATAGTCACCAAGGATGAACATTTCGAAAACACTCTTAGTGATTCTGAAAATGATGCATGTATTAATTTTAAAGATGAGGTGGAATAATTCTTGAGTAATCTAAAGTATCCAAGCTACAAAGACAATGTCGGAAGAATGCTGGAAATATTCGAGGCCTTAAGATGGAAAATGAGCATTAAATTTTATTTCCAATATTCCCTTTTGGATTTCTTAATGATCTGCCGGATGTGAGTGAGGAGCAAGGTAAACTGTTTCACCAAGACATGAGAGAAATGGAAACAAAACATCAGAGAAGATGGAATATCAGTATGATGGCTGACTATTATTGAATATTTCATTTAGGATACCTATCAAATTCTCACAGACGAAATAGTTCCATCCGTAGTTTTCAAGTGGAAAAGGAAATTTTGAAGTGCAGAACCTAAAACATCCAACCTTTGTGTCTTCTATTTTGCCAAATAAAGTACCAACTTCATTTTATTAGTTTGATTTCGTCCTACCATATGGGGATTTACCTAGAAATTATCATGTATTTAATCATTAAAATTTAAGAAAACCTTATGTAATGGGAGAAAAGCATTTTTGATATTTCGAATAAGCACCACCAAATATGCACTATGAAGTAACATACAATTTTGAAAACGATTTTCAAAAAGTTCCATTCCATTTCGCAGACCTGTGTTATTGACAGTTGTATCCAGTTCGGGATTTTCCCATTAACAGAATTTATTTTCTGTGTTTAGTTCCGAGCAGGACCTTAGAACCTTCATTGTGTTCGCAGAAAATAGAGCAGCAGTCATGATGCCCGTATTTCGATAGAGAGCACGAATCATTATGATACAGGAAACTCCTTTCCAATATTCAAATGGCTTCCATTCCTCCATGTCAGCTAACCTCTTCTCAGCGACAAATCTAATGTTTATGGCCTCACCACTGTCGACAATTCACCAATACATCAAGCTGTTCCTTAAAGAAGGAGACATAGATATCGCCATCCTCTTTCAGTTTCTACTTATTGAGATTTTCTAAATTAAGCGTAACTAATGTTTTGTGAAATATCTTCTTGTACGGACAATTTTTTTTTTACGTATTTGCAAATCATGTTTTACAGATATTTTTCTTTTTCATTTGCATTTTTCTCTATTCAAGTCCTCACAAAATCCTCTCTACAACTGTTTGCCCCCTTGCTGCGAATTTGAATTCCCCCTGCTTTGGAATTCATTTAAATTCACAACAGATTTACGTTGGGGTCACATTTAAAGTAATATTTAAAATTCAATGACTCTCAGTGTGCCATTGATGCAGGTAGTATGGGCATTTATATGCTGCATCATATCTCATTTTTTTCTTATGAGTTTTGTCTTCTGCATAGCCACTATATTCAACATTGTAACGCTGATTGTAATTTGTATTATGAGTAAAATGCAATAATGTTTTTTGTATGCTAGCTGAATGGTTGTCCTCAATGTTATCGTTGAGCGCACGAAGGTCTCTGATGCATGATTGATGAAATCAATATGAGAATCATTCACGTGAGTTAATAATTTAAAAGCATAAAGGTATTAATTGATAACTGTTTCTGCAAACTCGTGTAGTAATGATTTACATCAAATCTAAGAATTTATATATTGATATTTTCAGAGAAAGGAAAGACACAGTTTGTATCGTATAGGTGTTAAACCAAGATGAACGGACGTTTATGCTTCCTCAGAACTATCCCATTACTTTTGAACGGGCTTATCATTCTAACTGACGAGATCAGTTTTAAGTAAATGTATATATATATATATATCTAAATAGGATTGATTTTCCCCTGTCTTCGAAATCTAAAAATTCTTTTGTGTTTTTAGACACAAGGTTTGATCTCTTGCAAAATATTCCGAGTTTATTTATGTATCTTCAAGCATTGATATTATTCGGAATATTTCAGTGCATTATTTGTATGTTTACGTATCGGGTAACATAAGCACTTTAAGTCTTTTTGTGATACAATGTTATTCAAATACGAAGATGACTCTGAATACCATTTAAATAAAATTATGAATTTTTATATATAAGTTTGGCAATGATAAATATTTAATGAGTAATTACATTCATTTATCTAATGTTAATATATTTTCTTATCTTTATCTATAGCATTTTACTTCTTATCATATTTTCGATAATTAATCATGCCAGAAGAAATAGTTATTTTAGTTTATACAAAGCAGAAATTTGGTCTAAATGACTAAGAATATTTCTCGATATTTGTGATGCTCAGTACTTTTAATGGGCACACAATCTTTTGAATAATACAATATATAATTTTGCGAAGAGATTTTTTTTATACGCAACCATTGAGTTTGATTATTACTCTTTCCTTTCGGGTTCCTCTCAGTGATATCGACTTATACTCAAGCATTTTTAGTTTAATTATATTACCCATAATAAAAACCAAACCAAGACAACTTTCACCACATTCTCTTCAATATAATAAGAGTATCAATCATTTGTGAGTTAATATAAAATTTATGACCTCAAACGTATCGATATACATTTTGTAATAGAACTGACAACGATAAATTTCGAACTAGTCATTGGAAAATGTTGTTTATTGAGATCAGGTCCCATAACCCTATTGATCCAACAGTGACCTCGGTAAGAATATAATTCAAATTAAAGTAAATTAAATTCATGACACCAAAGATTTAAGGGATTCATTAGAAAAGATCTAATGATTATAACTCATTCATCATACCATAAACCAAGCCCTCTAAAATTTTTCCAGATAATATATTTCCCATTTTGCTTTTTCTTAAACTTTGTTCAAAATTTCCAGAAAATATTACAAAAATTTCTCTGAAAAGTAGCACTAATAATTATAGGACTAGAAACAATGTTTACAGATTTCCCTAATAAGGAAATTTACAGTATATTAAGAAACATATAATGGACAGCACCTTATGAAACATACTAACAGTTTGAAAATAAATTATTTTACATAATTTATTTCTAATAACAAAGAATACTATTTTGAAGAAGTATCATTTACACTCAATACGATAACCAACATAACTATATATTGAATTGCGGTCTATTTTGTAATTTTACGTCAATACATGTCAAACAAAATCAACAATATAAATGTGTATTTAATAAAAAAAAATATAAATATTTTTTAGCTAAAATACATTTTGTATAACTCTTCTTTCTAAAACGTTTTTTTTTTATCAGACTTATAATTTCATCAAACTTATATAAATTAGTTGAAAATTTTGATGTTATCATCTATGAATAACTAGGAAAATATAAAAGAAAATACTGTAATATTAAGAAAGAATATATATCCTTAGAAAAAATATTATGAAGATAACATTATATTCAAAAACAAATATCAGTTTATAGTCAGAAAAACGCCCTCATTCATAAACTACTGTACGTGAATAACACAAACGCGCGTGCGCATACAGATCCACATATACGTGTGTGTGAGGGTTGTGCGACTGTATATTTATCTGTTTATCCGTCTATCAATCTACCTATCTGTTATCTAAATATCAATATCTCTCTCTCACTATCTCCCTATCTCTCCCACTTTCTCTGTTTATGTATATATATATATATATATATATATATGTGTGTGTGTGTGTGTGTGTGGTGTGTGTGTGTGTGTGTGTGTGTGTGCATATATACATACATGTAGATACATATATATGTAGGGAAAATAAGTACAAAACAGAGCAATTCCAACTTTTGCAGAGGTTTACAAAGAGAGAAAGTATGATTTCTAATAAAGATTTATCATATTCATAAAGAAAAGCCAGAGCAAGTAATAATAATATGAAAATACAAGTTGAAAAATTTCGTTATAGGTATAAATATACCATAAACAATTATATAAAAATTTACGAGAAAAGGATGGTGCATCAACATTAGATTTAATACACATTTGGATTCATTACATACGCGCGTTTCAAAAGCAATAAGCATATGTAAGAAACAAATTATAATCATAGTAATTATAATTAGATTTATGCATTGTCAGTGTGAAGAAATTTTGGAATGACATCAAAAAAGATTTCAAAAATTAAAGTAAATTAAAATCAGATACAATAAAATACAAATGGGGTAATAGGGAAACGTCGTATATTTACAAGCAAGCTGTAAAAGGGGGGAATTAACAGTAATAATAATAGTGAGAAAGCCGAAAAGGGGAAAAAACAGACATCAATGTGTATGCATGTCTATATATGCAGTTAAGTATAAAATAAAAATAAGAATAAAAATCTAACGATTATGTTTCTAAAATGATAACATGTTGAGACGAGGTATAATGTAAACAGGGTCACGTGTGTATAGTAGAATATAACGTAATAGGTGGACTGGAAGACAAAACCATAGAGAGTTTTACATATGCATATTAATATTGAAAAAAAGAAAACGTATATATTACACGAGACTAAAAGTGATAAGTAAGGCTATGTTTGAAAAAAGTTGCAATATTTCAGTAATAACGTACATACAAGCAGAGAAAAAACGGAAAAGGGCTTAACAAGGAAAAAACATCGATCACAGACAAGACAAGCCACTGTATGCAAGAGAGCTACCTCACGAAAACTAGCCCGGGTAGGGGAGACAATCCGAAAACAATAGGAACAAAAACCAATATATGAAGGAGAAAATTATTATAAATTTACCAGTGATAAAAAAACGTATACACTTAACACTTAAGGATATACATTCATACACATATACATACATACACACATACAAAATACACACGTATACACACACAAAATACTGTAAATATATTCTCACATGTGGCTGTGTGGTAAGTAGCTTGTCTACCAACCACATGGTTCCGGCTTCAGTCCCACTGCGTGGCACCTTGGGCAAGTGTCTTCTACCATAGCCCCGGGCCGACCAAAGCCTTGTGAGTGGATTTGGTAGACGGAAACTGAAAGAAGCCCGTCGTATATATGTATATATATATATATATGCGTATGTGTGTTTGTGTGTCTGTTTGTCCCCCTAGCATTGCTTGACAACCGATGCTGGTGTGTTTATGTCCCCGTTACTTAGCGGTTCGGCAAAAGAGACCGATAGAATAAGTACTGGGCTTACCAAAGAATACGTCCCGGGGTCGAGTTGCTCGATTAAAAGGCGGTGCTCCAGCATGGCCGCAGTCAAATGACTGAAATAAGTAAAAGAGTAAAAAAAGAGTAATACATGTGGGCAAGACTGAGGGAAGAATCAACAAGTAAAATAAAGAAGTGCGTATTCACATAAACGTATATAAGTATATATACATATAGACACATACATATCCACACTTATACAGATATATGCACATACACACATACATGTACATATATACACCTACACATATATATATATATATTCATATATATATATATATATAAACGGCAGTTTGTCTGTGTGTCTGTCAGGTTGTACTCTCACCCTGACCACGGCTTTCAACCGATTCTGATGAAACCTGACACACACATAGCCCAATGTCATAATTCAAAACTAACGCAGCGACAATTTTGAAAAGTTCCCTCAGTTCTGAAAAAAATCGCTAAATTCGACATGGGGTCGAGAATCAGAAACAAACCACAGACTGTCTAGGGGACGCAACTCAACCTTTTTCAACTTAAAAAAAATTTACCATCATTTTTTTGCTTTTTTTTGGCTATAACTCTCTAAACATGCTTTATAGTTATTTCCCTTACAAACCCGAGCAACGCCGGGCGATACTGCTAGTATATATATATATATAGTTATCAGTAATAATATAGGGTGAAATTAATTAATTTGGAATAATCATTAATTACACCAAGTAGATTTCGGCATGCAAAAGCCTCATTCGAGGAAAGTTTAAGTAATACTAAGTAATTAAGGGTTTAGCAACGAATTGCCTCACCACACACCGAATTTAGAAATAGCAGTCAAAGAGTTATAGCTATTCTTTCTACTAAAAGGGAGATCTCAGTAAAAACACAGCACTTGAAAGGCAAACACAGACAGGTAAGAGAGAATGAAATGACGGCAAACTATCATACAATTTTAAGTCACCTACGGACGTACGTTTCGAAATTAAGTTTTAGGAAAGCATAAGAATTAGATAATTATGTCTTACCCATCTTCTTTTCTCATCAGCGTAGGACACTACAATTATGAATAATTGTATATTAAATTTCGAGATACTAGAAGGCATCATCTCAACTCAGTATCAGAGCGAGCTAAAGCCGTTATCAGTATCACCAAATTCAAAGCGTGAATGAACGTTTGTGTCACCAACTCCTTCCCACCAGCGTGTAGCCAAGACAAGATGCTGTGGTCATTTACTGGGATGAAATATGGTTATCAGTAATAATATAGGGTGAAATTAATTAATTTGGAATAATCATTAATTACACCAAGTAGATTTCGGCATGCAAAAGCCTCATTCGAGGAAAGTTTAAGTAATACTAAGTAATTAAGGGTTTAGCAACGAATTGCCTCACCACACACCGAACTTAGAAATAGCAGTCAAAGAGTTATAGCTATTCTTTCTACTAAAAGGGAGATCTCAGTAAAAACAAGCACTTGAAAGGCAAACACAGACAGGTAAGAGAGAATGAAATGACGGCAATCTATCATACAATTTTAAGTCACCTACGGAGGTACGTTTCGAAATTAGTTTTAGGAAAGCATAAGAATTAGATAATTATGTCTTACCCATCTTCTTTTCTCATCAGCGTAGGACACTACAATTATGAATAATTGTATATTAATTTCGAGATACTAGAAGGCATCATCTCAACTCAGTATCAGAGCGAGCTAAAGCCGTTATCAGTATCACCAAATTCAAAGCGTGAATGAACGTTTGTGTCACCAACCCCTTCCCACCAGCGTGTAGCCAAGACAAGATGCTGTGGTCATTTACTGGGATGAAATATGGTTATCAGTAATAATATAGGGTGAAATTAGTTAATTTGGAATAATCATTAATTACACCAAGTAGATTTCGGCATGCAAAAGCCTCATTCGAGGAAAGTTTAAGTAATACTAAGTAATTAAGGGTTTAGCAACGAATTGCCTCACCACACACCGAATTTAGAAATAGCAGTCACAGAGTTATAGCTATTCTTTCTACTAAAAGGGAGATCTCAGTAAAAACACAGCACTTGAAAGGCAAACACAGACATGTAAGAGAGAATGAAATGACGGCAATCTATCATACAATTTTAAGTCACCTACGGACGTACGTTTCGAAATTAAGTTTTAGGAAAGCATAAGAATTAGATATTATGTCTTACCCAACTTATTTCTCATCAGCGTAGGGCACTACAATCATGAATAATGTATATAATAAATTACGAGATACTAGAAGGCATCATCTCAACTCAGTATCAGAGCGAGCTAAAGCCTTATATATATATATATATATATATATATATTAATATATATATATATATATATATATATATATATATATTATATATATATATATATATAGTATATATATATATGTAGGTCCCGGGTTGATTCGGGGTTAACCACAGTAAATAAGGTACTCAATACAAAGCAGAGTAAAATTAATTTATTATATAGAAGGAGCTTCTACAGGACTAGAAATGTTTCATTCAAGAGAAATCTTCAGGAAGCTAGTTAACAAGAATGTATTGGCATTTATACATTAGGCAGGTTTAACGGGGTGTTGGTGGGGGACTTTTTTGGGGGTAGGCATAGCGCAAAATATCATACTTGGGGGAGTGGTCAAGGAGTCAGTGTTAAATTAGATAGAAGAATAAATAAATAAAAAATAAAAAATAAAAAAAATAAATAAAAAAATAAAAAAATAAAAAACCTATATATAAAAAAAACTATATATAAAAAAAAGGGGAATAGAGTTTTAGGTTAATAAGGAGATTCTCACTTATACCTATGCACACATGTATACATACATACCACACACAACAAACATATATACATATACATACACACATACATACACACACATATATATACATATATATACACTTACACATACACATACATATACATATCTACACATACACATATATGTATACATACACACACTCACATGCATACACGTATACACACATGTATATATACACTCACGACCTCACATACATATA
>NC_042998.1:117898062-118015562 GCF_006345805.1 Octopus sinensis
TATGTGTGTGTGTGTGTGATCATCTTCAGAGATGATAGCCGTCCCATCAACACATACACCCCATCACACTGCAATCACTCCGTTGATGAGACCTTAGATGACTTTTAAGACCAGCTGCTGATTGACAGACTTTAAAACACAAGTGACAGTTATTATTCAAGCTCCTATATGATTGTTCTTTGGAATCTGATTCTGAAGGAAGGTTTTTGTGAACTAGCATATGTCTTTTAAATCCAGATATTGTCTTACAATTCTTTTTTTTTTTTTTTGGCATAAGTCACAAGTCGTATGAGGTGATTGGCGTCCACGTTCATTACCTTTCTGGGCATTACGAATTTCATATTACTTCATATGGTTCACATATCCTGCTATTGACAACAGTACACGGTCACATATAATACATATCCAATGTTCACTGTTGATTACAATTCCAGTTGTTCCTTTGCGACAGGCCCTTTTAAGTTCAGAGTGCTCAATCATCTTTTTCTCCCAGGCATTACAACTAGTCCTAACAACACCGCTCCACTTGTTCCGATCTAAAGCATCATTTTGCCAATCACTTTTGTTCATATGTATTTTCTTCAGGTTTTCCTTCACACAGACTTTATATCTTTTCCTCGACATCTTATGTCGAGGCACTGTGACTTCAGATTTTTTGTTAATTTCTTTCGTTCATGCATTCCTTGTTGCGCCGCGATGGATTCTCCGGTGTGTGCATTGCTGCACTATAAAATTGGTTTGGAAGTTTCATGATCTGACGGATTTGGTCTTCAATGGTTCCTGCTGTTAACATTGTTCTCGGATGTTGTTGAGTGAGGTTCAGAGACGGCAACGAACTGACGAATATCTCAAGCTTGTTCAGGTCTTACTTGAGAATGATTCACGGCCCTCAACCCTGTAGCATAGGATAGGCAGAAAAGACGGATCTTGGTCCTTAGGGAGATTTTGCGCTTCTTCTAAACACACCATCAAATGGATGCGAAAGAAGTAGTCGCTGACCCTATTCAGCAGTTATCTCTCCTGTGGACGCCACTATCCTCTCCACAACCACTCCCGGACCTACTCAAATTGAATACCATCATGATGCTCAAGGGATAGGAATCCATCTCTCGTAAGAACTTACGTCTTTTCCGTGTTGATCCGGAGGACAAAAGGCATAGCGAAGCGGATAATATTGTACATTTATCCTTAGTTTCAGCGTCATTGCCGGCAAGATAGACAGACAGTCAGATACATACATACGTAAATATATACATACATGCATACATACATACATATATATATATAAACACACACATATGCACCGGCAACCATGCACACACACACACACATACATGCACTTATAAAAGATATATATCCACAAATATACGTGTTGTTTTTTACTTGTTATTTTAAAAGAATAATGTTTATATTTGTGTGCATAAATGGATTAAAATAATTATGCAAATATAGGCACAGGAGAGGCTGTTTGACGTGTGGTTGATAAGCTTGCTTACCAACGACAGTGTTCCGGGTTCAGTTCCACTACGTGGAAGCTTCGGCAAGTCACTTCTACTATATCATCGGGCCAACCAAAGCCTTGTGAGTGGATTCGGGAACTGAAAGAATTTCGTCTGTTATATATATATATATATATATATATATATATATATATATATATATATATATATAGCTGTGTGTGAAGTATATTTGCCACTTAAATGTGGCTAACCACTAAGGGTGGATGCTACTGTAGCTTGTAGCCCCAGGAGAACATCATCTCCATTGGCTATTGACACAATTTCTGCGCCCTATCAGTATTTGCAAAGGGAAGCCATCCTTCCCATCGTCGACCTGACGCAATAAGCACGTACCCGGGTTTCTGGGTTTTTACCCGTTGTCACCGCACGACAATCACCGGTCTTCGATGCGAAGGGGTCCCAATGCAAATACACATATCCTTTTTCCAGTGACGAAATGTCACTGATCTCCAAAAAGTGTAAACAAGCAATAATAAATATCTGGGTGTTTTTTTGAGCTTAGAGAAGTCTGTTGTCCATATGGCTATTATTTTTTCGAACAAGGGTCTCCACTGGATTCCAGACATTTGTTTGCCACTAGTCTTACTAAAAGGCTTACATTTTAGTGAGAAATGTGTGTGTTTTCGGGAGGCGTGTCGCTCCTAAAATTTTTTGGGAAATTTCTATGACTGTGTTTGAGCTGTTTCAAGTGGATTTTTGCCATAAAGAGTACATCCAGAGTTGGACGGAATACTATTTGGGCTGCGAAGGACTACCAGTTTGGATTACCAGAGTAGCAGAATTGTGTTTTGCTGTGTTGCCATTTTGGATTATCTTCCTTCGCTCCTTCTTCTCCTGTCTGGCTTTCTGATCCTTTTTGAGTTTCTTTATAGACATGCAATTCAACATTTTGATTTTTGTTTGTGGGTTTTTGTTTTCGTTTTGGCTATTAACATGGCAACTCTGAAATCCGCCTTGGAGTGGAAAATTGTGGCCCCCAAACAATAGTTGAAAAATTATACGGAGAGAACGGTGGTGTTAAGGACCTATTCCAGGGTCCTTGACATCAAAAAGGTCTATTGACAGTTTCGTGGAGAATAATATGGATAGTCGCCTCCACAGGGAGATGCTCTGGCGCTGGACAGAAAGTACTACGTTCATATAATTGACACATGTAAAAACGGGAATTATAGAATTCATTTTTGTAGCCCGGATTGCGGTTGCAGGAATGCCTGCAAGCTGCAAGAAAATTACTTGGGGAAGGATTGTAGAAGTTTATCCCCTCCAATTTGTGTATAAAATGTGTTTTATAATTGTATGGACTTTTTAGTTCAAATATATTGTATTTTAAATTGTAAGAGGGTTAATACCTCTGTATATGATGTTTTTAAAATAGCAATGTTCTAGAGAAGCAGGGGGTCGGCGGGCGCTTTCTGTCTTCTCCCATCTTTATCAGTTTTGTATCATAATCATTCGCCTCATCAATGTCTATGTCCAGCCCGCAAAACTACCTTATCTATGTGCAGCATACATGGCAAATTTAATGAATAAAAGTAGCTTGCTTCCCAACCGTATGGTTCCGGGTTCAGTCTCACTGCGTGGCACCTTGGGCAAGTGCCTTCTACTATAGCCTCGGGCCACCAAAGCCTTGTGAGTGGATTTGGTAGACGGACGCTGAAAGAAGCCTGTCGTATATATGTACATATATATATGTATGCATGTATGTATGTATGTATGTATGTATGTATGTATGTATGTATGTATGTATGTATGTATGTATGCATGCATGTATGTATGTATGTGTATATATTTATCTGTCTGTGTTTGCCCCTCCCCACAGCATCGCTTGACAACCGATGCTGGTGTGTTTACGTCTCCGTAAATGAGCTGTTCGGCAAAATAGACCAATAAAATAAGTACTAGGCTTACAAAGAATAAGTCGTGGGGTCGATTTGCTCGACTAAAGGCAGTGCTCCAGCATGGCCACAGTCAAATGACTGAAACAGGTAAAATAGAGTAAAAGACATATGATAGCGATATTGTAGCGAGAGAAATTATAATTATTTGCTATATGTTTCGATATAGGTGACGCAATTTAAAGTTAAACTATCAGAAACCCCTTTCAAACTCTCTCTGTACTTTACTACCACATATATATGTTTACACACTGATATATACACTTACTCATACCCACGCACATACACATGCAAGTGTGAACACATAGATTCATATATGCGTACCATATGCTAGTTATTAATTGATACTCATGTTTAATAGTTTTAGCTGAGTTGGAATTTAGTTTACACGTCTTATTCTTTTAAATTCAATAGAGAAATTGAATTTCTGGACATTCCCGAAATTAATTTATATATGAATGTCACAAGAAGAAGTATGATTTTAAAATTAATCCTCTTCAAATGAACTACTCAAATTTAATTAAATAATATTTTTTTCAATATAAAATATCGTAATAAAGCAGTCAATTTAAGAGATAATTATTAGGTCTTAAACTTAACATATGCAAATTAATATAGAAAGTAATTTTCAAATATATAAATAATTACTATAAAAATAATTTTAAAATGACTTTAGGTAACCGAGAACAGTGGAAAATATTTTCTATTGACATAATAATATTCGAAATTTCCCTACCATATCTAATCAATATTTCAATAAATGCGTACAAGATTATCATTAACTTCTAAGTTCAGTTCCCTTGGAAAATGACTCGTGAAATACGCGAGCACAAAAAAAACGTCATTAATAATTCAGTGTATGTGGTAATGTGTTTCGACGATAACAAAATATTTTCCAAAAGTACGCTGAAAGCAATCTTATATTCTTAACCTGTATATAAGAATGAATTCGAGGAAGAGAATATTATAAATGAAGTGTGTAAAAGAAAAATTGTGTTAATGGAAATACAAATCATGTTTCTGCATATCTCTCTCTCTCTCTTTCTCTCTCTCTCTCTTTCTCTCTCTCTCTCTCTCTCTCTCTCTCTCTCTTCTGTATATATATATATATATCTATAGATATATAAAATATATATATATATATATATATATATATATATATATATATATATATATATATATATATATATATATATGTACGCATGGATGTACACACACACAAGTACTTTTAGAATATATATTTAGTTACAATACTCTTACCTATGTTGGAAATTCAACCATCTACTCTAATAATGATGTTCTGCAATTCAAGAATGAAGATTTCGATTTCCTTACGTCCCTTTCATTCATATATTATGAGGATCATCAAGGATCCGGATTCATTTTCTAACCTAAACGTCAGAAAAAGATCTCTGTTAGAGCAATTATGAAAACTCACAGAAATTTTACATACGATTAAATGCGATATTCAATATAACACCGTATATAAATATATGTGTGTGTCTGTGTATGTTCGACGAATGAGAATTCAACAGGCAACAGGTTTAGAACGTTCTCACTTCGATGTTTTGCCGTGTCTTATGTGAGAATTCATATTTGTTCGATATTTGCTGATCCAGTTGCAATATTGGTCTCTATCATTTGGACGCTGACTCGGCTTACCTCTATGCTGGGCTGTCTCTCCTTAAGTGTGTTGATCCTGGCTGCCGTAAGGTCAGAGATGCCTTCGTAATAAGAGTTTCTGCACTGAGCTCGATTCCATACAGCAGATTCTTATATACAATTCTATAGAATTGTTATCAATTCTATCAAGCTTGCCTTTGCAGAGTCCCTATAAACGAGCAGTATTTGTCATTGGTGCCTGGCACCAAAGCTACGTTAACTATATGTAACTTCTTTGCGTACCAAATGACCAACCCTCTGTAGTTGGATTCGATGAGGAAACACTCTATGCTCAGAATACCACATCTTGAAGTAAACTCGATTCGAGATTGTTCTGCGACATGATGGTGAAACCTGAACGGAGACAGTGGAGATAGATTGAGTCTAACCGTTTAATATGGCACCTGTAGATTGTTCATATTTCATAAGAGTTTAGGGGGTAGTTAAGCACTACTGTTTGGTAAATTTAAATCTTTGTGGCCAGAGAGATGTAATGATCTCTCAAACTAGGGAACGGTACAATACTTGATCGTTTCGTCCAGTTGGGCATTGACTGACGGAATACTTTCCAGTATCAGAATTTTGGCACATCATTTAGACGGCTATTTACTTTAAAAGACCAGGATGTATTCCTTCTTTACCCCCATCGTTCTCACTCTCTTTCATTCTCTCTCTCTCTCTCTCTCTCATTCTCATTCTTTTTTCTCTGTGTCTCTCTCAATTTCTCTTTTATAGGCGTATACCATTTTTATTGCAATTATACCATTTTGAACAAAAGATCAAATTTTGTGAATTCTAACAGAGAGTTATATCGCAATGAAATGATCTCCCTCACAGAACTGCATATATGAAAAAGACAAGACAAACATTTTCATACGCGAAGTAATGTTTGTGAACAAGGTGAAATGTTAACTACCCTGAAGTAATTACGTTTGCATTACAAAATATAAACGCAAAATTGCTGAATCTATTTACATGTGTTTCTTCATATGTCAAATTTTACGACACTGAAATGTGACCTGGCAACTGGTAGATTTGGATTGCAACTGTGTTACACTGGAAATGTTTGAAATTTAAATAAATATTATTTTCTTACAGTTACACTGGGTTGTTTCTATGCCGTTTGACATTGCCACATTCATATCGATCACCGGTATTTCATAATTTGTGAACGTAAATCACAGTAACTGTGGTCTATTTGTCATCTTTTTTTTATCTATTTCTATACCTGCAATTGTTTACTTTCACTTTCAGCTTATACGTTCGCTATGCATAAATACAGCAAGTTCTTTTATTGTACACGTCGATGACGATCAAGTTGCTGCTTTATAGATATAACTTAAAATTAACTCTCAGAAAGAATATATATGTGTATATATACATATATATATATACATATTACAGGTATATAGCTATATGCGCGTGAGTATGTATCGATCTATGTATATTTTTCCGTAAATTCATATTCAAATACGGTAGAATGCACAGGCATGAGAATACTTTCCACTGCAGATCTACTCGTCTGAATATAATTCATGTAATGCTGCTTCGTTCGACATTATTTAGTTCTATTTAAGTAACCAAGCTTCCATACATTAGGACACATAATGTATACTGTACAAGTAAAAGTATATGAGTTATGAATGTTTTGCGAAATACAGAATTTGTTTTCGGGGTTAACGGAATACATTGACAAGATTTGCAGTCCCTCTTCGGTTTTGGTACGAGATGAAATGTCGTTACACAAAAATACAAATATATATATATATATATATATGTGTTAGGTATATATATATATATATATAATATATATATATATATATATATATATGTATGTGTATGTATATATATATGTGTGTATGTATGTATATACACACACACACACATATATATATATATATATATATATATATATATATATAATATATATATATATATGTGTGTGTGTGTGTGTGTGTGTGTGTGTGTGTTTGCGTTTGTTCTCCACTTAAAAGTCGATGCTGGTGTGTGTATGTCCCCGTAATATAGCGGTTAGGCTGATAGTTTAAGTGCTAGCCTTACAAAGAATAAGCTATGGGATCTATTTCTTCAACTACCACCATCTAATGCGATGCTCCATGGCACGAGTATTACATATCATTTGATGAAAAGATTTTTTCTGCAATGATGTAACCTACTAAAGATGAATGACACAGTTGTAATGAATAATAGTATGTTATTAATTCTCTAAGCCCCTATTATATATATATATCACTGTGATCACTATGACCGACCAGGCTATCAGATGTTGTTACACATCACTGGTCACAATGCGCTTCGCATTGTTTTAGCCTCCAAATGACGCCACCCCGCTGGCTAAGCGAGCAGGCAAACAGAAGAAAGAGTGTGGCGAAAGTGTACAGCAGGGATCGCCACCACCCCCTGCCGGAGCCTCGTGGAGCTTTAGGTGTTTTCGCTCAAGAAACACTCACAACGACCGGTTTGGAAATCGAAACCGCGAGTCCGCTGCCCTAACCATATATATATATATATATACATTTCAACACATATAAATACATATATGTATTTATATTCATTATGTAGAATGTTCTCGTTAGCATGCCAGACGAAATGCTTTGTTGTATTTCGTCTGCCGCTACGTTCTGAGTTCAAATTCCGCCGAGGTCGACATTGCCTCTCATCCTTTCGGGGTCGATTAAATAAGTACCAGTTACGCACTGGGGTCGATATAATCGACTTAATCCGTTTGTGTGTCCTTGTTTGTCCCTTCTGTGTTTAGCCCATTGTGGGTCGTAAAGAAATAGGTATTTCGTCTGCCTCTACGTTCTTAGTTCAAATTCCGCCGAGGTCGACTTTGCCTTTCTTCCTTTCGGGGTCGAAGTATTAAGTACCAGTTGGGTGTTGTGGTCGATGTAATCGATTATACTCCTCCCTCCAATTTCTGGTCTTTTGTATATTGTAAGAAGGATTGTGTATAAGGTTCTACACTTTGATGTTTTGTGAGTAATTGTAGAGCGAAGGTATGAGTAGGAGCATATTTTATATGCCTTCGAATCTGAGGTCGAACATTCACATTATTTCGTTTTGCACAATTATATTTTTTATTATCAATTTCATTCAGTGATAAAGTGTTAGTGAGACAGTCACGAGAACGTGCTGTCTACTGTTTGTAATTTGACGTTGTTTGTAATTTCGCTTAGTACACTTCTCTTGAATCAATTTGTTCATAAGTAACCATCTACACTTTAATGTTACTTAATTCAATCGATACGGCTCCTAATGCATATCTCTTTAATTGTTTACTCTCAGCCCAATGCTTTAAATATGATCATAACAACAATTAAAAATTATCTTGTGTAGCATTTATTACTGTAGCAAATATTTTAGAGCTATTATTAATATTCATTAGAGTGTGAATATATAGCATGTAATTTAGCGGAACCCTGCACTGAAAATTACATACTTACGCACATTTTGTTTGGATACTATATATACTGAAAAATTGTTGTATTGCCACTATAGAAGTTCAACTTTGCAACTCCTGCCAAAGTTGCTGAATAATTGCAAGGGTAATTCATTTAAGTTGTTAGAGTTTTGTTAGAACGAAACACACAGACTCAATTTCCTGTAGGAAAAAAATGCTTACCATTCAATTTTATGATGTTACGGCCAAATTCTGCTCCATTAGAAGATAGATAAATTGCCCAGGTGGTACATTTTTAGCCGGCATACAATTTCAATGTTATGTTGAGTGCAAGTTCATTGTGTTCGACTACATGGAACCTAATATTAGGTTTTTATTATACATATATTAAGTCTTACTTATCTAAAACAAAACTTAGTGAGGAATACCTGCGTAACTCTATAATGGATTAACCAAGTTGGCAGGTAAGAAATGTAATCTTCCATATCTATAAATTACACTGGAAACGGGTTTTAAAGTTTACATATATCTAGAGTTTTGTTTCAACTAAAAGTTTATAAGTGTTTGGCTACAACCATATATAACTCATTACGGAATGATTCATTATGCTCGATAAGATAATATTTTATACCAAATGTTTTCAACTGGGGCCATATGGGGCATTTGGAGCTCCAGGGTGCTTTTTGGAGCAAAGGGGCACCATGAAGGCATTAAGAGACTTGGGGGCACTAGTGGAGGGGTGGAAGACCCTCGTCTTTGTTAAGCTTAATTTGAAATTAATGAGTAGTAGCCTTGTTCTCACATCTCTGCGACAGTCAGTATTAAAAAAAAAAACACATGCATTTCTGTTTCAAATTTTCAAAAACTTAAAAACAATTTTTCCACTTTTCCAGTTTTGAGGTGCTACCAGCTCCTGCGTTTCGGGAAGATTTGGACCAATAGCTGAGTTTTCGTATCAAATCTGGTTCAATATTTGATTACGCGATCCTTGGTGTTCCGGCTGTAGGGTGTGTGATCCCACGTTCTTTGCATCAGCTCTGAAATTTTTCAGAAAGGAAAGTTGATGCATTATCTGTGACCAGCGTAGGACAATATCCGAAGTTAACGAAGTTCTCTTTTAGCAGATCTAGAGAGGCACTAGTGGATGTGAATGACGTTTGATGAATACATGGATATCGTGAGAAAGTATCTCTGATCAAAAGGAAAGCTAGTGTGTACCTATGAAGTTCATGGCATGGCATGATGCGTGTGTAAGCAGCTCCACGACTTCTCTGGTAGCATCCATGGGTAACCTGTAAGCTTGGACGACTTGTTTTGATGTTTGCCACACGAGTCACACCGTCGACAAACCATTTCAATAGCTGCATCACTACCGGGCTAGCAGACAGCGGTTCTTGCTAATTGCTTTATACGTTCTATGCCGAGGTGTGCGATATGCAGTAGATCTAGGATATTGGACTGTAGGCTCTGTGAAATCACAAATTTTGATCAATGGATGAGGTATCTGTGGTAGATACTGAGCGAATACAACATCATTGGTCTCAGTGTGCTTCGGCGGCTACCCTTCGCAGACATAGCGCATCACTGAAGTTATCAATAGGTCTTTTCCCGTCTCTTGACGGAAGATGTTACCGTCTAAAGGTTTGACTTGAAGACTGAGTACTCTAATAGCACACACCTTGACCATGTCTTCACCACTTTCCTCCTTGTGGAAGTCGTTGTCATTTCCAAATCGTAAACGACGAAAAGTATCTGCATTGCTATGATCCGCCGTTTTCCGATATTCAACTGTCTAGTCGAACTCGATCCGCCACAAAGCCCATCGAGCTATTCGGTTGGCTGCTAGAAGTGGCATCCCTATCTTCAGGCCAAACAGTGACGTCAGTAGTTTATGATCTGTCACCAGTCTGAACTAACATCCGTAGAGTTACTGGTAGAATTTCCGCAAGCCAAAGATAATGGATAGGGATACTTTGTGGATTTGGCTCTAGAGTCTTGGACACATTGGCAATTGGCGCACACTTCCATCCAGATAGCGATGAAACAAGACAGCTCACATTCCGACGTTGGATGCCTCACAAGCCAGTCCGAGAGGTTTGTCTGGGTTGAAATGTACAAGGATTGATCTGAGGATAAGCTTTTCAACTGTTTAAACGGTCTTTACCCCTCATCTCCCCACTTCTAAGGAGTTGCCTACTTGGTTAATCGGTGTGGCTCGGTCATAGTGACCAGGGTTGGGATAAACTTCCCGTAAAACAGAACCAAAACCAAGAAAGATTTAAAACTTGAGACGTCTATAGAGAGTGGCATCTTCATGACTGCCTCGGCTTTGGATCCCTTCGCGATTCCTTCAGCTGATAAGGTGTGGCCAAGATATTCCACACTGATTTGTGCGAACAAGCACTTTTCACGGCGACAACTGAGTCCTTTGTCGTTCAGACGAGAGAGCAAACGCATCATTTTGCTCAAATGATAATTTGCGTCTTTCCCGCTGACGAGCATATCGTCTAGATAAAAGGCAACTCCAGGCCGATTACTGGTCAGATTTTCCATGATCTCCTGAAAGTAACCATGCGCTGATTTTACTCCACGGTGAATGCTGAGAGCTAGCCTTCGTTGACTTTCTGATGCCAATTTGATCTGGCTGTATATATCAGCAAGGTCAATCTTCGTACAAGCGTATCCACCTCCCGGCTTCTGCATCAGTTCCTCTGGGGGCGGCATTGGATGATGACAGTGTTTTTCTAGTTGATCATTGATGCCCAATGAGTAGTCACCACACGTCCATAATTTAGGCTTCTGAGTTCCCAGATTGTGTGCTTTGGGAATCTGTAGCACTGGTGTTCCATATTCGTTGAACTGGACTTGTCTGCAGACTTCTTTTGCGATGCCTTCTTCGTAAACTTTGGCCAGGTCAGCGCGAAAAGTGAATGGGACCAGTCATGACTTGTAAAAAACGGCTATGCATCAGATTTGAATTTCACTTCCAGTTTGGAATCCTTAAGACATCCCAATTCTTCTTTGAAAAGATCTGGAGACTCGTCCCAGATATTGTGGCAATGTCGTTACAGGGAAAGATAAGGCTCTTTAGAGGGTTTAGGATGTGATGTTTTTGCACCTTTACAGTTGTCTTGACCCTCTAAGCATTTCAGTCCAGGAGCATTGTCTACAAAAATTCCTAGTGTCTGGATAGCGTTTCGTCCCAGCAAGTTCAGGTCAGGGATCTCCGTGACAATGTAAGGAATCGTGTTTTGTTTACCCGTAATTGGGTCCTTGTTTTCGCCCATCACATTTCACAGCACGAGCAGGTCATGCTTGTTGTCAGACTCGTAGCGATATCTGACATCATCCAGCTTAGGTTTTCCTGGTTGTTTCCAGATCAGGTAAGAAACGAAATTTCCAGTAGTTGCAGTGTAAAGTTCCATCATGAGCTATCGGTCCTGGATTGTGATTGGCACAACTAACTTACAAGTGTCGTCGGGAAATTCACTTAGGATTGCTTTGAGAAGCTCTGCTTTTGCGATTCTCTTCACAGGTTTGGAACGATGTTCCCGTTGCTGTCCTTGCTTCTTCTTACAAACAGCTTCCAAATGTCCTTTCTTATCACAAAAGCAGTATTTGACTTCTTTGTAGGAGCAGTTTGTTATTTTATGGGCCTTTCCACATCCGTAACACTTCAATTCAGGGTCTGTGGAATTAGAGCGCGGATCTTTTCACTTTGACCGGCAGATTTTTTAAATAATTTCTTTGTAACTAAACACTTTTAAACTTCGTATACGGGTAGTGTGTTACATAAACATCTTTTTCTCTTGGCTTTCTTGAGAAAATTCTGTAGTTTGTAAGATATTTGTTGTTTAATTTCTTGCATTTCGGCAATTTCAACCAAACAATGACATCTATTGAGGTGAATACAATTTCTGCCGTATTTTGCAAACAACATTTCTGGCATGTAGAACGTAAAAAATACCGAGACGCCTTGTGAATTCTATTCGCTAGCGATTAGCACAACAGTGTGACAATAGGAAGAGATAGAGTAGCACCAGTAAGCACCAAGTATAAATTTCCAAATTAGTAGACAGTAACAAGAGGAAAAGAACTGGCATTTGCATCTGTATACATATATTTATACATTGACACCCATATATTTACGGCAATAAATATGACAGGTGCAGGTACTCTAGACTATAACACCTTATTTTTAGAAAACAAAACTTTGTTGTATTTGGTTATTTTTTGAAAGAATGAATTTCAATATATACTTACGTAAATAATTCTGAATGTTGTATTTCAAAATGTTGTAAAAACTTCATACCATCGTATCAAATTTGGTTTACGGTGCTCATTAAAATAAGAGTAACATAAAAACAAAAATGGAGCGGTGTATATGCCATTTTGTTCATATACATAACCCCAGAATTTTTGTCCTTTTTCTAAAATATTGATTACAAGAATCTGCCAATATCTATTTAGCATTGTAAATGTGCTGCTCGAAATAGAATTTTATTACATGTGACAATGTTGGTGTGAAGCTCTTAAGGTTAATTGTGGGATATTTGCAGAATTAGCAAACTTTTATTTTTAAGTATTTTGATGTCTGAGACAAGAACTGTATAGTCAAGATTTAACTTTCGAATAGAAGGAAAGATTATTTAAAATGACAAGCTACAATTCTCGTGATTTCCATCGCTACGAAAAACACCTATCACAGATAAATTAGCTGTAATACACTGATATATTTAACCACTGATTCAGACTCACAAACAGATATCCCGCACATTTATTTTCTTACACTCATGAAGAAAATGCATCCACACATGTATACATGATATTCCGTTAATACAAACACATATACATATTTATATGCGCGCGCATGTGTGTGTATACGTAGTATATGTGTATATGCGTGAGGTCATATGCATCAATCACGAAAATGAGAGGATTTATTGCGGTAATAACGCACTGACACTATTCGCTGTTCTAACAAAGTATCCCTGCTAAGTTGCATATAAAGATTACTTTTTGGCATTTATTGATTCCATCGCTAATAATAATAATAATAATAATAATAATAATAATAATAATAATAATAATAATAATAATAATAATAATAATAACAATAATAATAATAATAATAATAATAATTATTATTATATTATTATTATTATTATTATTATTATTATTATTATTATTATTATTACTATTATTATTATTATTATTATTATCATTATTACTATTATTATTATTATTATTATTATTATCATTATATTAAATCTCACAGCTTATATTGGTGGATATGATGGAATGTGTCAGCTGTCCACAGCCAGCAAACTAACGTGACAGTTGTTTACCGGTCATGCCTCAAGAACCCTGCGAAGAATTCTTGCAGTTCCAAGCAATGCTGATTTTTGTTGGTGATCTACCTTCACACTACCACTGATATTTTTCAGCCATCTAGGTAGTTGAGTACTGATACTTCCAAGTGCACCAGTTACAATTGGTATCACGTCTACTCACTTCATTGACAACAAAATTTATTATCATTTACATTTAATATGCACCCAGCGTCCTCGGGCGATAGAATGATAAGAGATGATACAGACTGAAAGATTGGGTGGGGGAATTGACAGAGGCGTTAACTAAATATATTCACGTATTACAATACATACATTGATAGGGTTTATCTGTGGATGTAAGCAGCGCATATATAATAAATCATGCGTTCATCCATCTTTCCTCTTGCAACCTTTCTATTCCATGCCTTTTCAAGACATGCCTGTTAATAGATTCCACACTAATGGTAAGCATGTGACTGGTCTATAGTTGCTAGCTGTATTACCCTTGCTGTTATCCTTCATAATGTGTACTGTCCTCCCTCTAGTCCTCCAATCTGGTGTTGTTCCTCCATTAAGGCAATCCTGAAGTTGTTCCCTCAGCTCCTCCATGTAAACTACTAAATTTCTTTAGCCAGTACTCTTGAACCAAATCTGGTCCTGGGCCCTCCCAATTCAGCATTTTTTCTAACACTTTACTCGTTAATGCACCAGTTATTCTTAGATCTGGCTGCTTCTCACTCATTACTTCTTTCTTCACTTTTGTTTAACCATATTGCATCTCCATTATGATTAACTGGTTTATCCCAAATATTACTCCAGAACTTCTAGCTTCTCCTGCATTAGATATCTCATCTTCATTACTTCGTCCTCCACTACTTATTTGATTATAAAATCTCCTCTGGTATGTCTCAAAGAATCTATTCTGCTAATAATGATCTGTTCTTTTCTGATATCGGGAAAGCTTGCTTGCTACTGCTATGAAACGCTGTTTCAACTCTTCTGTTACTGTTCCAAATCCTTTTCCGTTGACTATGTATCTTTTCTTGGGGGACCTTTTGCATCTTGTGTTTCCTAACTTGTTTGTTTTCCGGGCATCTATTCTATTCAGATCTTGACGTAAAGACTTCGCTTTATTTTGTAGCCTTCCACGTTTGCTCTGTTTTAGTATTTCTCTAAGAGATATCTAATGTACTGGTGATTATTACCCCTCCTGCATAGATCAATATTCTATATTTTAGTATCTATTCTACTGATAACAGAATTTACTTTCCTAGTCATCTCTATCAGCTTCCTTATGTTGGTGTCTTGTAATGCTGGCAATCTTTTTCTTGTTTCTTTACTCATTACCTCTTGCGACTCCTCTAAAATATTCTGATCTTCTTCACTTAAATCACGTCTTTTGTGTCAGACATCCCTTCCTTATTGGTAGCGCTATAATTATTTTTCCTTTAAGTTCTTCTTTGGTTTGAGCTGTATCTCTTATGTTGTTGTTTGTCTTTCCCACTACCTGGTCTTTCTTTTCTAATTCTTTTGTGTTCTCTTCTACCTCCAATTCTGTCATCCACTTTCGTCTCCTAATAGTACTAACTTGATCAACACATCTCTGGCCAGCACTTTAAACATACCGTTCTCTACCCAAAATGTTAACATCCGCTTTCCATAGCCCATTCATTTAGGTTCACTTTCTAAGTAGCACTGCATCACTATCCTGCTTTCTTCGCTGGTCCACTTACTCCTCCATGCTATATTATCTACTGATGTAGTATTAGGATAATAGCTGTAGTCAGTCTATATCTTTATCGAACCATTGCCTTAAAGTACCAGCTTCATTTTCACTGTTACTGCTGTCATCAAATGTAACTGCTCTCATAAAATGTGGTATGGCAACGTTTGTCACCATCGACATCACCACTATTATTTTCCCACATTTGAAAGTTTCAAGGAAATTTTTATTGCATCATTCGTTGCACCCTTTTGCTGGCGAAGTGGTGTTTGCTGTATTTTTTTTTTGGGGGGGGGGGGGTATTGTATTGTATCGTTGAGTTTTGTTATGGGGTTTGTTTTGAGTCTTCTGTTGTATTAGCCTTTATAATGTGTGTTGTCTGTGCAGCGCAGGTTGTGCTTTTCCGTTAGGTATCGGCCTCATATGGCACATGTGTGTTTTCTTCATTTTGTTAGGTATTTACAGTATGAGATTATTATAGTATGTTTTTGAAGGGGTGTTGTATAGCCGTATGTGTGTAACTCATAAATCAACTATTTTATAGTATTTATGATTATCCATCCGCCGTTCATTCTCTTTTGGTAGATTTAGTTATGGGTTCCGTTAATTATTATTATTTATTGTCATTGCACAGCTTCTAACGCTGAAAATGTACTACGGTGCCAGCTGTTCACTACCAGTGAACTGATGTATCAAGCAACCTGCTTACCTACCACATGGTTGCAGGTTCAATCCCATTCCGTTGCAACTTGGGCAAGCGTCTTCTACTATAGCCTCGGGCCGACCAAAGCCTTGTGAGTATATTGGGTAGGCGTAAACTGAAAGAAGTCCGCCGTATATATAGAGTTACTCATAAACACACACGCTTGCTCTCAAATCTACATACAAAGACATGAACACACGTATAAAAATCCATATATAATTAAAATTAAGTATATAAACATATAACTTAGCATCAGCTTATATATATATTGGGTCATCACATAAATAATGTATTTTTTTCTTCTACTCTTCAAAATTAACTTAAACAAAGTTATTTTTTTATCTAAAATATACTGTCTTTCATTTTCTACAATCATTCTCCAATAGTTATTCCAGGAAAATATTTCAAAGTACCCCAAATATCGGTCTGTTCTTTACTGAAAATACAAAATCAAGTCAATGCAGTGAGGGAGGCCATTCGCCGAAGATGTTACGAGAGATCTCTAAGTTTTCTAACCGCTAATCTCCTTAAGTCTTTTCTCTGGACAAAGTATTACAAATAGCTCTGTTCTACTGTTCTACATTTGTATGTTCATCCCAAAAGTAATATACATATCTATAAGTGCTTGCGTTTTCTCTATGCACGATGTAAAATTTTCCATGCGTTCGTTCTGAGTATAAAAGATATGGCACTAGTTATATGTTGCTAACATTAGGAATCTATATTCAATATGTTCAGCCAAACATCAATTACGTGGTATAGCTATAATCGTAATGAATAGAGACTGCGACCGATATTGAAAATTACTTTCTGAAGTCAAAAGGAGAATTACACCGCATATTTCAGTTGAAAATAATGTTAATGATGTCTTGAATTTTCTAGTACATATATATGTGTGTGTTTGTGTGTGTGTGTGTGCATGTATATATATATATATATATATATATATACATGGGTGTATGTATATATGTATGTATGTGTGTATGTATATATATAGATATATATATATATATATATATATATATATATATATATATATTATATATATATATATATAATATAGCAATTAAGGACAACTACTTAATAAGGAAAACTTAACAAGAAATTGTCAGGTAGATAGCGTGAAAACCTCATAAGAGAATAAATTTCGAAAATAATTATTTCTTATTGAACATATTAATTTATATATAGAGGGCATTATACATACATGCCAGAGAGCATTATACATACATGCCACAAGCTAAGAGGGACAATTAGTCATTTCTACCAAAAATATTACTAATCCCACCGAATGCAATTTTTCAAAGTAAGACATTTAAAAAATATAGACCTGTATCACAGTGATTTCATACTTACGTATTCATCAGCAGGCCTGAATGTATCATAAATAAACGACCCTGCCCCGCTTAAGCCGATCAGCTAACTGATCAACATCAACGAAGCACATGGGTGAGTTTACATATATTACATCCTGTAAATGGCATACTTTTACGAATTGCATTTCGGGAGAGGAAAAGTTTTTTCGGAATAAAAATTTAGCAATTAAGGACAACTACTTAATAAGGAAAACTTAACAAGAAATTGTCAGGTAGATAGCGTGAAAACCTCATACGAGAATAAATTTCGAAAATAATTAGCGTGTGGCATGTATGTATAATGCTCTCTGGCATGTATGTATAATGCCCTCTATATATAAATTAATATGTTCAATAAGAAATAATTATTTTCGAAATTTATTCTCTTATGAGGTTTTCACGCTATCTACCTGACAATTTCTTGTTAAGTTTTCCTTATTAAGTAGTTGTCCTTAATTGCTAAATTTTTATTCCGAAAAAACTTTTCCTCTCCCGAAATGCAATTCGTAAAAGTATGCCATTTACAGGATGTAATATATGTAAACTCACCCATGTGCTTCGTTGATGTTGATCAGTTAGCTGATCGGCTTAAGCGGGGCAGGGTCGTTTATTTATGATACATTCAGGCCTGCTGATGAATACGTAAGTATGAAATCACTGTGATACAGGTCTATATTTTTTAAATGTCTTACTTTGAAAAATTGCATTCGGTGGGATTAGTAATATTTTTGGTAGAAATGACTAATTGTCCCTCTTAGCGTGTGGCATGTATGTATAATGCTCTCTGGCATGTATGTATAATGCCCTCTATATATAATATATATATATAATATATATATATATATATATATATATATATATATATATATATATATATATATGCCTGTATGCATATGTATATATGTACATATGTGTATGTGTGCGTGTTGTGTAAAGATGTAATAGAAATATGCAGAATTGCACAAATCTTGTCGTTTAGTTGTCAGGTACATGTGTTTTCTTTAAGGACCATTGAGAAAATTCCTCCTGACAAAGTTTTAAAGTGTTTTGTTACTGAATGATTTTAAAATACTGAATTATATTTTTCTCGTGCCCTTCAAAGATAAGGTTCCTTTAACAAGAATTTGACTGAAAAATTATAATATAAACTTGTAACAGTAGTTGTTCCTTTATCAAACGTACGTCAAACATTTAATCACTGCCTATTATTTATACAATTTGCGTTCATTATTTACATTAGTTTTTCTCGCCATTTTCACATTTCACAATAATTTTCATTAACACAAATGAAGGTCTTTCTCCTTACAGTTATAGTTTCAATTTATTGGAAATTATTTCGCCTTATGACACCCAAATATGGTTCAATGGATTTAAATATGCGTATGTCACGCAGAAGGAAATCTTAACAAAAATCCTTTCAAATACATTACATGTGTGCTGTGTATGTGTATACTGTGCGCGCAAGTTTACTTTTCTGCAGTCACATATTCATACACTCACACAATCAAATAAAGATTGACATTTATAAACATATACATGAATTTATGTGTGTGTGTGAGTTGGAGTACAGTTACACACACACACACACACATATATATATATATATATATATATATATATACATATATATATATATATATATACATATATATATATATAATATACATATATATATATATATATATATATATATATATATATATATATATATATATATACACGTACATACGTGAGATTGTGCGTGTGTGCAAGTATATATTTATATATTCATAGGTGCTTATAAGAATATATACATCAACAGTTGATAGAATGATAGATATGTACATAGAAGCATACAAACATAATTGAACCCAAAGCTATAAATATTGTAGTTCTCTTTAAAGTGAACAATAAAATTTTATGAAAATTTACATTCATAGAAAATCGCACGATTTCCAGTTTTATACGACCTTGTTGTAATATAAATTATACATTACGTCTATATTCTGTATGTAATTTAATGCAAATTTTGTGATTATTTGAAAGTTTAGAAATATTTTATTTGAAAAGAAAATTACATAAAATATTATGCTAAATTATTCCTTAACGAAATTATTTTCATGAATAATTTCTGAAAGTTTGAACTTGTCATTTTCTGTTTATAATTATGTCCAAAATTCCAGTGGTGTTCACTTAATTTGCAATATCTAGATAACGATTCATCTTTTGTAGGACGCCAGATTTTTACCTTTTGCTATCTATTTCCATGATTGATTTAATAAAACGCTGAATTTTGACATTTCCTGTAACTTTTCGCAACTTGCGGGAATGTGCCTGTGAAAGACCACCTTGTATTTTGCAGTGCAATCCAGACAGCAATTTGAACTTAACCCATTATCTGACTGAATATTGCTTTCAAACTTTGGCACAAGGCCAACAATTTCAGGGAAGGGATTAAGTTTATTACATGAAACCCAATGTTCAACTGCTAATTATTTCATTAACACCGAAAAGATGGAAGTCAAAGTCGACTTCGGCAGAATTTGAACTCAGAACATAAAGACGGACGAAATGCTACTAAGCATTTTGCCCGACGCTTTAATAAGGCTGCTAGCTTGCCGCCTTATATCCGACCAAATATTGCTTTCAAATTTGGCTCAAGGCCAGCAATTTAAAGAAGGGGAGTAGCCGATTACAGTGATCTCAGTGCTCAACTGGTACGTATTTTATCGATTTCGAAAAGATGGAAGGCAAAGTCGACCTTGGCGAAATATGAACTCAGAACTTAAATACTGACGAAATGCTGCTAAGTATATTGCCCGCTATGCTAACGATTGCGCCAGCTCGCCGCGTAATATACCAACAAATAATGACCGAAATGTTTTCTACTAAAAGCAACAAAATGATATATGGTGCCAGATACAAATGTGCCATTCACAAATATCGAATCTTTAAAAAACTTTCCACGGCATTTTCCTGCGTGAAATTTCATTAACAAATTATACCCCCTTAAATTCTGGTAGAATCGATTTTGTCTACCCAAAATTTTGATAGAAAACTCCTGCACACAATCTTGTTCGCTGGAATTGGCTCCTAATTTACATGATGGTAAAACTTAATTGAACTGTGAATTTATTTTTAGTAATCAATTAATTATTTATTCCATGTAATCGGTTGAAAATTGTAAATGAATTCAATATAATTTCAATCACCTATGTGTGAGAATACAGTATCTATATTGCACTTCAATCTTTAACAACCTTGTCTACGGAGAGAAAGAATGGAAAGACAAGGAAATTAAATAAACACATTGATCCAAATATATGAATATAATAGAAAAGTTAAAAACAAAAAGCATATATAATACAGTTCTATATTTAAGAGATGAGGAATTATGTACATTATTTACGTTATTTACATTCGACGGATATTTTCCCCAAGACACCTGAAGAAGGCTGGAGGGTATATCAGCCGAAACTTTGTGTTAACAACAAACAAGATGAAGGCAAATATCCGTCGAATGTAAATAATGTAAATAAGGTAAAGAAGGTAAAGAACATAGATGTAAAAAACAACTAAAAACGCTAAGCTTACTGGTATTTACAAACACCAATGAAAAACAGCTTAATCAATGGTGAAGAAGGAAGAATAAGGCCAAAAAAGTGAAGAAACATGAATATAATCTTTGTTAAAGATGCAGTAATAATTGTCTTAAAAGTGGAATAAAATATCGATAAACAAAGATGAATTCAACACATTCAACTAATCGTGACGAAGGTGAGCAAAAACAATCCCCAACAAAGAAAGAGAAAATTAAGCAGGAAATTTCCATATAACAAAATTTAAAGAACAAAAAAAATAAACAATGACAAGAACATATTCAGCTTCATTATTTAATGAGCAATAAAAACAAAGGAAAGTATCAAGCATCTTCCATGTATATTGAAAGTAAGAAATACATCTCAAATACACGATATTCACTTGAAGATTCTTACTGCATAACGTAAAAGTGCAAGTAAATTGCAACGCGAATATTTTTGCAGTGTCTCTTATTTATTTTTGTTTCAATCATTTAACTGTGGCCATGCTAGAGCACCGCCTTTTAGTCGAGGAAATCCACTCCAGCACTTATTCTTTGTAAGCCTAGTACTTATTCTATCGGACACTTTGTCCGAACCGCTAAATTACGGGTACATAAATACATAAATATATAAATAGGAGTACATAAGCGATGGCAGGGGACAAACACAGACACATAAATGCATACATACACGAGAGATATTTGCTTCCCACAACATTTCAATGATGCGGCGCAGTCAACACGTTGTTTGTGATTGTCTGCAGAGAAACCATGTGTAACCCATTTTCCATTCTTTGATTTTTCATCAGGCATTTCAATTCACATTTAATGTTGATATGGATCTCATTGGAGCTGGTGATGACTTCCCGAACTGTAAAAGTCAGCATCGATTCGATTGTGGCTTCCAATTTTGTAGGATCGAACTCTCTCCTTGATACATCCTGCAGGCTTTAGTCCCTGTTTCAACATAGTGAAACCAACCATATTCTGCATGTTCATTGAGTCACTACATCATCAACAAAAGTGTTTAGGGAATGATATTTCTGCTGAACGTGCGATGGTGCTTTTCGGAAATTCATTAATAATAACTATGGTCTTTGCTTGGAGGGAACTACTCCAATTATAATATGAATGATTGAAACCATCAAAAATATGAAAGAAAATTACATAATGATTTTGTAGTATTTCGAATGGAGCAGAGAAAGGTAAACACATTTAGATGTACTTAAAACGGACAAAATTTCATTTTCATTATAATCTAACACACACACACACACACACACACACACACCTATATATATATAACAATAATTAAGGGTTTAGCAACAAGTTGCTTCACCACATACCAAAAATTTAGAAATAGCAGCCAAAAGATCGGTATTTCTTTTTCCTACAAAATATGTCTCCACAAATAACAGTATTTGTAACTCACATAGGTAACAAGAAGTAAAAATAATGAAACCAAACAGTTTTCGATTAATTATGGACGCGTTTCCGGATTAGAATTATAAAAATTAATTTCCTTTGTCAACATAATATTTCGAGAATTATAAATTTGAAAATGCTAGAACTTATTCTTTGTATTTCTGATTAAGCGCCGTCAGAACATAGCACAAGGCAGTCAGCATATCCAAACTTATATAGACGAGTGAATTCACATTTCCCTCCAAGTTTACCATGTGCGTCACAATATATATATATATATATATATATATATATATATATATATATATATATCTATATATATATATATATATATATATATATATATATATATATATATATATATATATATATATATACATACAAATGTTTAGCATCAATAATTGTGACGGAAGGTACGGTAGTACCTATATTGCAAGAAATCGGTATTGCAAATCTTAATGCTGTCAGAAACGCGCAATATATACACACTGATAGGAGAGAATAATGCCCCATGTGTGTCTGTATATATATATATATATATATATATATATATATATATATAATTGTAAACAAGAGCAAAAGAAAAAATGATTTCTATGGCCAATATGCTGAGAATAGACTTTAAATCGTCAATCACCACATTACAATGTACATTCACCATGAATACACGTCGTGCTGAAATCGAGGAACGCAAACTAAAGTTTTTTTTTTTAATTCGTTATCTCTATATTGAATCAATTTCGGGATTAATCCCACGGATTTTCCCTCTTCAGTAGAGAATATATATATATATAAAGAGAGAGAGAGAGAGAATTTTAACTGATGCACAGATATTGTATATTGGGAATAACAAGGTAGTCCGAATGTTAGATGATTATTTATATTTTTATTTATACTTTTATCGTTGCCTTCCGTTATGGGATTTATCAAAAAAGTTCATTACAGCCAGTTTGTTTCGCCTGTTTATATAAAATTGAAACCGATGATGCTTTAGAAAGGGTGAGAGAGGGGAAGAATGGGGAAGAAATTAGAAAGGAAAGTGCCGGGGTGAGAAAGCGATAGAATTAAACATCACACAACTAAGAACTCCAAAAGAAAAAAAAGCAAGTAAGATATAATTCCATTTATTAACATACACAACCCTGGTATAACCAACATTTTCCCACGTTATACTATCAAACTTACCGATACTCTTACAGAGACTCAAAATGAGAAACCTGATAGATAAAAACTACTTCCAAATTAGGAAACGCCAGGAAAAAAAATTAAATACAGCTCACGAGGGCAAAATTCACACCAGAGAATTCTCCGTAGAGGAATGTGGACATAGTATATGTGGAATATGCAACAACAACGCTAACTTCAAATATATAGACGAAGATAAACATGTAAAATCTAAGAGTGGATTCTAGTTCAACGTAAATTCAAATATAAGGTGCAAGACATAAAATCTCATATACTGAATAATTTGCCCCAAATGGAAGGTGAATTATGTTGGTGAAACCATCTCGAGGTCACATGCATGTATGTATGTATGTATGTATGTATCTATGTATGTATCTATCTATGTGTGTATGTATGTATGTATAAATGCAACAATACTTGTGCAAAACGTATAAAATTTTGGTCGCATCCTTCCAAAATGTTCTTCAAATCACGTCCATATAAAACTGCCGAATACCAAAGTTTAAAAATTTTAGAACATTTTCATGACACAAATTATGCTTTACATTTATATTCAATATATAATCAAATGCAATTTTCCTAATCATTTCAGAATTTTGAAATATCTTATCTCAAAACGAAAATATGCTGCATTCAAATATTTAAATTAATATTAAAGAACCTATTATGAATATTTTCTTTTAAAAAGTGGAATCCATTTGCAATTTGTTTGTACGCCCGAATTATCAATGTAGCTTATATGTTTCGAGAGATCTTCATTCTATTATTCTTGTTTAGTCAACAACGAGTTGTCTCAATAGCATTCCATAGAAAATTTACTGCTTCTATGCATTTCAATTTGACTTACAGCGTCCATGATATTTCTTCTCAGGCTTTCTCGTACTGACAGGAAGACATTTATCTAAAAGCCAAGGAGGAATAAAATAAATGGCAAGTAAGTTTAATCCTTCAAGTTAATATGAGTGACAGCTTTTGTTGGACTCGGTATCAGATTAATTCTAACAACTTCATATAGAATTGTTTCATCCGAAGCGTCTGCATAGAAATTCTGTCCATCAGATTTCATTCACAAGGTTTAGACACATTTCTGGCTTGGCAAAAATACACTTTCAGTCTGTCCTGACATGGCGCTCAGCTCTTTAATACGTACCAGCAGATAATTTTACCCAATGACAACACCTCGCCCGACTATCAATCACAAACAATAATTGACGTGAGCATTTGTTTGTGTGTGCTGTGTATGTGTGCATGCATAACAATATGTGCTTTTGTTCGTAAATTGGGAAAAACTTCTTAATGAATAATTCTATAAAAAGCGTGAGTCTCATGCATTCAGTTGCATATATTTGCATAATTCACACAATTACCAAGGTAACGACAGAGTGAATCACTCCATAGAGTATTATATACATTCTTATGAATAAAATATCGGTTATTTCGAAGATTATCAAATTATATAATGCAGAACTCTATGATTTCATTTGCCTGCTGACAATAGCAATTTTTTAACCGACTTCAAACATTGGAGTACATATTAAAAAATACAATAACTACGTATAATTACCGCATGCACTGGAAGCACCTTATTCTCAATATGATAATACATCGATTTCGGTAACGTTATTTTCAGTTATAAGAAGTATAGAACAATACGGGAGTACCCAAAAGGAACCGAAATTTTGCAATATTATTTTATTCACTTAGATTTACGTGCTTACACTTTTATCGCCTTCAAAGTATTCCCCATTAGAAGCAATGCATCGCTCCTAATGAGTTTTCCACAGATCTAAGCAGTCCTAGAACACTTGCAAAATGATACGTTTTAACGCCAACACCTCCGTCGTTTTTTTCTTTACCTCTACCACATCGGTATAGGCTTTTTCAGTCAGGAGAACAAAAATAAGTCGCAGGGAACAACGAGATCGGATGAATAGGGAGGGTAGGTAAGCGGAATCATGCCATTTTTGGTCAAAAATAGTCTCACACTCAAGGCAGTGTGTGCTGGCGTATTGTCGTTATGAAACTACAACTTTCCACTTTGCCACGGGTCAGGGCATCCTCGTTTCACTGCGTCTTACAAACGCTTCAAAAATTCCAAGTATAATGTCTGGTTAATAGTTTAACCAGGAGGAACGAATTCTGTGTGGACGATTCCTCTCACATCGATGTTGCAAATCAGCATCGCCTTCATATTTGAACTTCACTTGACACACTTGTTTTGGATGTGGTAACATTGAATGCTTTCATTGAACTGATTGCCGCTTCGTTTCCGGGTCGTAGCCGTAGCACCAGCTTTTGTCACCAGGGATGACCTTCGAACTGTAATTCCAGTTCAGCACATGTATTCAGTCGTGAATACTTTTGATCTTCCGTGAGCAAGCGAGGCACAAAGTTTGCTGCAACTCTTTTCATTCGTAATTCCTCACTCAAAATTTGTTGGCAGGAGCTCTAGGACACACCAGCCATATCAACAATTCTGTCATTTCTTTGGTGACGGCCCTCGAAGATTAGTCGAAGAATTGTCCTGTTTTCATTGGATCAGGAGGTCGACGGTCGTCCTAATCCAAGTTGGTCTTCAAGCGACAAGCGAGCAATCCTAAAGTGTGAAAACCACTCGTAAATCTGTGTTTTGCTCTTAGCAGCGTCCTTGTAAGCTGTCTGAAGCATGTAAACTATTTTAGATATCCCTTCGTATATTTGTTACTAAGTGTAGTTCACAATGGACGTTTTAAGTAGAGTACACTGCGTAAGACGACACTATATTCCATTTCAAGAATTGTGACGTTACCTTAATTTAGTATTTGGTATTTACCTGCATAGAAATGTATGCCTCTATGTTGTATATTTGTATGTATGTGTGAATATTACGAATATATAGGTATGCGTGTGGTATATATATTATTTGGGACATCTATGTATATTATTTTGTAATTTATTTTCAAAGTATTTTTTTTTTATTTCAATACTCTGATAAAAATGAATTTTATTTTATTTTTGAAGTGTCATATCAAAGTATACACACAAAGTCACCGATAGTTGTTTATTGCTTTAGATATAATTCCACAGAAAGTTTGGTCACATATTTTCTGTCACCTCTCTACGGATTTGGATTTTGAAATAGTTTTCATTTCCCAACCGATTTCCATGCTCAAGCGTTTGTGTTGTCACCAGACACACCGGAGTTACTAGTTGGATTAGATTTTGTTTTACTTTTATAGCAAAAACAAAGTAGCGCTTCACATATATGCCACAGAATATTAAATAGTACAAAAACCAGTACGTAAATCAAAATCGTTTCAAGATCAAAACACATTGATTATGTACGAGAGAAAGCGTAACAAAATAGAAAAATGTGAAATTAGGAACAAAAACTTGACGCAAATAAGCACGCATACATATATGCATGTATATATATACATATATATATATATATATATATATATATATATATATATATATATATATATATATATATATATATATACATATATATATATATATACATATATATATATATACATATACAAACACACACACATATATATATATATATATATTATATATATATATATATATATATATATATATATTGATAAAAATGGTAAGACTACAAAAGAAAGAAAGAGACCTCGATATTATGTGAATAGAGGAATTTATCTGTAAATGTAATATGTGACAATTATTCGGTAGCCATGATAAAACTCCGAGTTTCTGACGCCGAAGTGGAAATCCACGCCGCCATCTCTACAGTTATCTGGCCACCTTTTCAGATGGCCAGGTAACTGAATATATATATATGCAAGAATTAGCATTTAGAAGTTGACCTTTGGTATTAAAAGCTATTAGTTTAACTGTAGTTAAATACATTTCAGTTTGTTATTTTTAAGTTAATTTGCATTTATCTCCTCCCGTTTAACAAGCACCGTCAACATGATTTAGAGTTTTTCGAAGGATTATAGACAGTAGAAAAAGGAAAAGGAAAAATGCTCATTAAGTCTTTAGGCTTACATTTTTCTGCTTACATTTTTGTCCTTGAAGGTTCCACGTGTGTATACATTTCGTCAATTAAATGAATCGAGTAATGAGAAAATGACTAGTTGCCTTGTGATCTTAGCCGAAAGAGTTATGCCTGGTAGTAATATCCGGTGTCGTCAATTGTTATAAATAATGTTGTCTCAGACGGATAGATAAGTCCCTATGGTTACAAATAACGACATTATTAAAAATTAAAGATGCTCTTAAAAGTTTAAGTGAGATATACGGTATAAATTTGATTTACGCAAAAGGTAAAATACCCGTAACCATGTGGTTCGGAAGCTCGCTTCTTACCACATAGCCACACCTGTATGTATATGTATATATGTATGTACGAATGAATGAATGCAGGTATGTGAATTTCTGGGTGCATGCACAGCATTCTATGTGCATAAGCAAGATTTTATAGTAGTACATTTTAATTTTGAATGCATAAGAAATTTAAACCAAATTGATATTGATTTTCATATTTGCCCTGAGGAATTCAATTAATTAATTATATCGATATATATATATATATATATATATATATATAATATATATATATATATCGATATTGCAAAAAGGGAACCTGTCGGAATTTTGGATAATACCTTATTAGCACTTTCGTTCGTTGAATTGAATTCCTCAGGGCAAATATGAAAACCAAGATCAATTTTGTTTAAATTTCTTATGCATTCAAAATTAAAATGTACTACTATAAAATCTTGCTTATGCACATAGAATGTCGTGCATGCACCCAGAAATTCACATACCTGCACTCATTCATATATATATATATATATATATATAGAGAGAGAGAGAGAGAGAGGGAGGTGGAGAGAGACAGAGAGACGCGGATAGACAGATAAATTAATCAACACCCTGTGTTACGTCAAATGTAACTAATGTATTTACTGCATGATTGTGGGGAGATAAAGACTGAATCACTATACCAGTGTTTCTACTCATGAAAGTGGTGTGAGCAATGTGTACAGCCTTCAACGCTCAAGAATTACACTGCTTATATACCCAATAATAATAAAAGGTTAATTGAAACTATCAATTCGCATATTTAACACTACTTTGTGAACGAGATCGAACATTAAATTACTGGTGTGTTAACAGTGTTTTGTTTTCTTGCTATAACGTATTATAGAAATTATCTATAGATTTTGTAATCAATACTGTTATGAGTTTGTTAATCAATGTGTCTGCAGTATGTTTGTGAACAGAAATACAGGAAATAGTAACTCGCACGTTTCCTCTCTAGTAGGAGCCGTCCTATGTGATTGTGTAACATTCTCGTCCACAATAATATTGCTTGCAAATCTTCTAATGTTACAAGTGAAAATAACATATAGTAGACAATTCTTTAGGCTTCACAGTTCCTATTGAAGTGTATTTATGTACGACACTATCTTCCTATCCCTTCATCTTGTTCACTTTCCCTGTATGTATGGCTTATACGTGGGGCAGCATAGATTTGAGAAGGTGGAGCAGTTTCCGTGTCTTTATATATATACATGAATTCATGGTACGACAGGCAAGTTCAAATATATGGGACTAATCACAGTTCTGTCGCTAATTAAGTTGCTAATTAATATTTTTGATGGAAAGTGCACCATGCTCTAACACCTGTATAGTATTTAGATTTGTACTTCCCACTATATGCAGTTGTCATAAATACTTGAACTATTCAAAGAAAACTAGAGCAGGCGTACCCGGCGTTGCCCGGGGTTGTCTGTTTCTTTATTACAACATAATGGCAGATATTCCATGCGTTGTTTGATTTATTTAGCGCAATAGGGAATAAGCAGAATCATACGCCCACACTATTGTCATTGTTTTACATCGGGTCGATCTGTAAAAACTCGGCAGTAATTGAGTTTAATTTCCTTACCACATATCTGCTCACATGTGCTGTTTAGCAGATGGAAAGGTTGAACCGAAAGGTATGACATAAAAGGGAAATAGTATGTTTACCTTCTGTTTCGCTGGGTTGCACATACAACATTATCCATAGCGCGCGCAGCAGCATTTGATGCAGCATCTCTTGTAAGTCGAACTGCGGGCTACGCTGCAATCTCTACAACTCTTGCAGCAACAGTTAAGGAAGCATCTCTTGTAAGTCGATATGCGCGTTGTGCTGCAGTCTGTGGAGCTCGTGCAGCAACAGTAGAGGAAGTATTTCTTGTTCGGCGTGCTGAACGTTGCTCGTTGCCCTGAGCGGCTCGTTGCGCAGCAATACTGTCTAACCTATCACAATGCTGCTAATCACTTTCACTTCTTAGCGCTGAAGTCATCCTAAGTGCATTGAGAGACTTTCTCCAGGCAGCGTCCTCAGCAGATTCATTTGAACGTATACATTTACTTTTCTTTGCAGTATTTGTTTGCCGACCTATATAGGATCATTTGCGTCGGGGCATGGTAGAAAATTATCGGTTTACGCAAAAGAAAAAAGCCTACGGAAAAAAAGCGGTGTGTAACACCCCAAAAATAGTAAAATGTAGCTGGCAAAAATGCTAATCAAACAGACCGAATTAAGGATTTTTAATTTGGGGTAAGAGTTTTGAAGTGGCTAGTTTAAGTTGGATGTGAAAAAGAGCGCTCACGTGAAAACGGAGGCAAATGGTAACACACAAATTAATACTGCTGGCAGTACTATGCAAGCAGTTGATAAGTAAAGTATTGAATTTTGCCAGCTGGGTGTGTTTCACGTTTTTTCGCTTGCTCAAGCCAAATCCCAGGCGATTTGAGAGTAATCTATTTATGTTGGGGGGAGGCGGAATTTCGAAGAAACATTTATAAGAAAAATCGTCCTAAGTTAAAGAGAGCATACATGTCAAATTTGGTGCAATTCGATTGAAAATGATAGTAGTAAACGTGGTTCACACAGCACACACACTGACAGACGGATAACTTGCCTTTTAATATAAAATATGAATCGCGTACCATTCCAGAGACGTGGGGGGTTTCAGATCTTAGGCGAATTGAGAGTAGTCTATTTATGTTGGGACGCTGAATATCGAGAACAAAATTATAAGAAAAAGCGTCATATGTCAAAATGAGTACACGTGTCAAATTTGGTGCAAATTCGGTTGAAAATTGTAAGAGTAGTAGTAGTTCACACAACACACAGAGAAACAACTTGCCTTTTAATATATCAGATATAGCCTCATCGCCACAATACTCATTAAAATGTGTGCTCATTGCCACGAACATCTCGCAAAACTACGCCTATCTTTCTGTACCAAATTCATTGCCAGCATGCACTATTCTTGGAATATAAATCTTCCAAATATAGAGCTTCAAAATACGATGAACCTTTGATTTTGAATTTGCTTTTGCACGCCTGGCTTTAGTCAGTCGCGTAACGTATCTCGTTGCATTTCGACTGTTTTCGAGAATTATCGTCAAGTAGAACAAATATACATACATACCTATATATATATATATATATATATATATATATACATACAAACATATAAATATATATATATTATATATATATATATATTTATATATGTTTGTATGTATATATATACATATATATATGTATGTATATGTATTAATATATATATATATATATATATGTGTGTGTGCGTGTATATATATGTATATATATATATATATATATAATTATATATATATATATATTATATATATATATATATATGTAAATATATATATGTACACACACTTACCAAGGTTGAGTACATCACTATTTTTCTAAAATAAATATTTCATACTTTACACATATTGATGACATGTTTATTAACGAGCCATTTATTTACTTTTTATTTTTTTTTTGTTTATGATGTGAATATAAACCAGATAATTGCCTATTTTTCTTAATTACAAGCTGATGCCCAATGGAAACAATTTTTCTATGTCATGATTGTATATACTGAAGCCATTTATATTTTGTAACGGCAAAAGTCTTGGTATGCAGTGTTAAGTGTTATATAAATTATAGCTTTCATTATATTGCTGTAATTACTGTGTAATATATGTTTATTTATATTATTTACATTTGACGGATATTAGTCCTCATCTTGTTTGTTTTTAACACAGGATTTCGTCTGATATACCCTCCAGCCTTCATCAGGTGTGTTGGGGAAATTTCGGAACTGGGTTCTCATTCCCAAGTTATTTTTCGATGTTCTAGTTGTGTTGTTGTTGTTGTTGTTGTGTTGTTGTTGTTGTTCTTCTTCTTCTTCTTCTTCTCTTCTTCTTCTTCTTCTCTTCTTCTTCTTCTTACTATTTGTATTATTATTATTATCATTATTATTATTATTATTATTATTATTATTATTATTATTATTATTATTATCAATTATTATTATTATTATTATTATTATTATTATCATTATTAATATTAATATTATTATTATTATTATTATTCGGAATCTTGCGGTTAGTATCCCGCGCTCTTAACCACTGCGCCACGGGCATATGCCGTAATGGTTTAGATTGGGGGCTACTAACCTCAAGATTCCGAGTTCGATTCCAGGCATTGACCTGAATAATAATAATAATAATAATAATAATAATAATAATAATGATAATAATAATAATAATAATAATAATAATAATAATAATAATAATGAGGATAAATATCCATCAAATGTACATAATGTAAATAATGTAAATAATGTACATAATTCCTCATCTCTTAAATATAGAACTATATATGTTTATATATCCTAATGCACAGTCATTCAATTACAAGTAACTTAAAAATCTTTAGCTATCAAATTACCTCTTAGATAAAGGTAAAATAGTAAACTTTAGTGATATATCATCACATCTTAATGCCAGGCAATATTACACTTTCCAGAAGCCAAACAAGCGTCTCCAATATGTGCATAAACACTGTAGTCATTCAAATATTATCAATAACGTAATGAAATCTGATTCAGAACCTTTCAGCAAATGAACAAACATTTTGATATCGAAAATTAAAACGAAGCCTTAAGTAAATTAATGTTAAGGAGAAAATTAGGTATATATATATGTGTGTGTGTGTTTGTGTGTTTGTGTGTGTTTGTGTGTGTGTGTGTATGAATGTATGAATGTATGTATGTATGTATGTGCATATGTGTGTATATATGCATGTATGTATAAATTCAAAACCGAGGCAGAACGTGTATCGCAAATCATTTAGAATAATCTAACTCAGATAAGGTGAATTTGAAGTCTTACAGACGTTTCTGGGATAACCCTAAATGTAGGTTAGCATTCCATGCACTGGCTATTCCATCATCAGAGACAAGGTATGAATATTTTAGACGGAAAAATTTACTGTATACAAGGAGTAAAATTTACAGTTCATAAGGATTGAAATAGAAGAATAAATGAGTAAAAGAGAAGAATAAAGAGTGAAAGTAATTAGAAGTATATAAGGAGAAAAATAATGTTCACAGCTCATCTTTTTCCATAGGATATGGATGTTGGTCGGTTTTTCCATGAGGGTACAAACAAGTCTTTAGTTAAAATACCAGTTAAATCCTGGCAGTATTTTGGTAGTATTCTGAATGATGTATTCATATTGTAAATGCGTATATAGTGCGAAAAATTACGATGGACATAAATAGGTTTTGTGAATGGATGTCTGGAGAGAGAAAGGAGAAAAAGAGATAGATAGGAAAAAGAATAAAAAGTAAGATAGTGGTATTAGGGTAAAAATAATAATAAAATGCAAATAAAATTTTTAAAAAAGTTATAGTAATAACAATAATAAAAAGAGTGAAGGTAATGAATATAATTAGTTCGGATGTTTTCTGGGACCAAATTCCACAATGTGTCTATATTGATGATTGGGCAATAATGATGATGTTTTAACAAATGGTAATGTCGCATACCAAAATAACCAGGATGGTATTTATCGAAGTTTATTCGGTGATGCAGCAAACCACCAGCATTACCTCAACCACCAGGATGCTACCTGTGTCTTCCAAGTCGACCGTGTCCGTGACTCACGTGTCCTCTTAATTTTCTTGTCTTCTTCCTTTTTGTGGCCATTATGAGAGAGAACTCAAAAAGGCGCAGGAGTGGCTGTGTGGTAAGTAGCTTGCTTACCAACCACATGGTTCCGGGTTCAGTCCCACTGCGTGGCACCTTGGGCAAGTGTCTTCTGCTATGGCCTCGGGCCGGCCAAAGCCTTGTGAGTGGATTTGCTAGACGGAAACTGAAAGAAGCCCGTCGTATATATGTATATATATATATGTGTGTGCGTGTGTGTTTGTGTGTCTGTGTTTGTCCCCCTAGCATTGCTTGACAACCGATGCTGGTGTGTTTATGTCCCTGTCACTTAGTGGTTCGGCAAAAGAGACCAATAGGATAAGTACTGGGCTTACAAAGAATAAGTCCCGGGGTCGAGTTGCTCAATTAAAGGTGGTGCTCCAGCATGGCCGCAGTCAAATGACTAAAACAAGTAAAAGAGAAAAAGAGAAAAAGAGATAATGAATAGATATATCATGAACGTGTTTTGTGAGTGAGAGTGAATGGGAGAGGAGAGAAAGCGAGAGAGAGGAAAAGATGAATAAAAATAAAAATAACAGGGTAAAAAAATAAATAAAAGTAAAGGTGATGATATAGATATGTCAGTATTGTATATGGGTTAGATGTCAATCAATAAAGTTTCAGTAGAGTGTGAGTGGAAGGCCAACCTAGGTAATGTTACAAGGACAATAGTTTAGTGCAGATATATAAAATTGTATTCCAAGCAATTAAGTGCTATGAGATAACGTATTGAGAAATAACTAAAAAATCTAAATTAAAATTAGAACTTAAAATTTAAAACCTAAACTTAAAATAAACTAAGAAAACTAAAATCCAAAAAGCTACAGAAACTAAAAATTATTGAGTTGAAACTATCTAGTTTCTAAGATACTTATGTAGAGAGGTAGGGGGAAATAAAGAGTATACGCACAAACACACACGCACATACATATATATATATACATCATATACGCGCGTAACTGTGTAAATAAAACGCACACATACACACATACTGATATATGACCTACGTTGGACTTTTCATTCACATAATTACCTAACTTGGAGCTTAACTATAGTCTGGTCATAGCACTTACTCAGTATTACTTGACACCGTTGGGTCTTCTTGACATCATTACCTTTCATAACCTCAATTTCTCGCTGTTATAAGCACTTATCTCAGGTAACGCTTCAATAATGGATAAACAATTCCTTGGCATTTCTCTTAAGGATACTCCTATTCCTTCACAAAAAGACTTTCCTGTTACTCCTCCTTACCAAAGCTAAAGGACCTCATCCGAAGAATGAGATGGACAGTTTTCTCCCGCGACAATCAAATATGCAGTAATGACATTAATACCAACAGCTATAACCTCAAATCATATAAGAACCCCCCACATAACCCCCATCTCGAAACATTTTAAGCGGATATGATTACTTAAAAAAAAAACTCGATTCAATAACACCGCTTAGAAACTCTATGCTTGGAATGACCAATTTTAAATACTATTGGAACTTACTCACGAGGTACTGGAATCTTATATGTATACCAGTCTTCCTAAATAATGGAACTGAAGATACATTATCCCTGCATATCTCATGTCTATTTTCATTCCTCTACTTCACTCTCTATTTCATATCTTATCTAGAATAACCATTGCTTAACCATATTCTCAAACTGACTCCGATGAAGGGATGTATAAAATATCCCGGGAAACCGCTGTAAGACGTATTTATAAATGTTCTGAAATCCTTCACAGCCTTGGATTTTTATCTCATTCTGTTATTGTTTTATATATACATACATACATACATACGTACACACATGTACACATATACATAAATATTTATATATATATGTATTGTAACAATCGGGGAAGGAGGAGTTATGCGGGTTGTGTTTCTTTACATTGGGACATATGGAAGAATTTTAGGGTTCGATAGAACCTATTACAATATGTAGAAAAAGCTCTGTTTTGTTTATTCGTTAATTGCACTAAAATATATATTAATATTTTGAAGGCTTCCTTTAGGTATAGTCCACAAGAGGATCGCTGGCATTTGTATGGGGCCCCGAAATCTATTCTAGCCCAGGATATCGTATATGGTATCATTCTATTTATTAGAAGGTGTCTGTTGTTGGCTAGGGAGGTAGATTTCTTATGCTCCACATACTTCCATGATTTTATATGTGAAAAATATTTCTGTTTAAAACTAAAAGCAGACTTGAGATACTAGTTAGCGGAATTATACAATATGTTGTGGGCCGTGCATTTGTATACTACGTTAAACCTTCTGCAATGGGTTTGCAGCGAGCATTCGGTCGCAGATCGGTAGTTACAGCTATCAGTCATACGAGTGCTATAAGTGGAAAAGGATAGATGGAGTACTATTTATAGAGAAATTAGAATTAAGGATGTTAGAATGGGATTTTATAGTTATAGTTATTTTATAGTTATTTTTGTTGTTGTTGCTGCTGCTGTTCTTATTATTATTATTTGCAACCTTAAAAAGGTTTATTGGGAGAAATTAAACCAAGAAAGGAAAAATGTCAAGGAAATTCTGAAATACATCAAAACAATCAACATCACAGAAACAAATAAGTTGATCAAGGCAGCAACTATTGTAGTAGCAGAAAATGTGGGTGTTGATGTGAAGAAAAAGAAACATAACATAATGGAAGTGACAAAAGAAAAGATCCGTGGTGGAAAAGAAAAATACAGGCAAGGTTAGACATGCTCTCGAAGGAGATCGCTGTGTTAGACCGAAAAAAGAAAGGGTTGCTTAAAGCGAACAAAAAGAGAGAGAGCTGAAAAGGAAGTATAATATTGAAAGAAATGGCCTGAAAGTAGTAGTGGAGGAACTGAAACAGCGCCTCGTAGCAAATAAAGCAAAGATGCTAAGATACGACCAAATAATGAAGGGTTACCACCAGAATAGGTTATTCAAAGTAGATCAGAAGAGATTCTCTAAAGAAATAAATTGAGAGTGTACAGATGAAAAGTCGATACCAGATAACATTGAAAGTCAAATGTTTTGGTGTGACATCTGGAGCAAAGTCAAGTAGCACAAGAAGGATGCTGAATGGTTGCAAGAACTGACACATAAAGTAGGCTTTCCAAAACAGGCAAGAGTAGTCATTTCAGTTAGGTAAGTGAAGGATATCAGAAACAAATGAGCAACTGGAAGGCCCTGGGACCAGATGGTGTTCAAGGCTACTACTGGATTTGACGAATGTCATGCATTAATATCTGCGCAACTCAACACCTTAGTAAAAAACCAGGGTGGTTGACATTGGGTAGGGCAGTGCCGTGCCTGAAAAACATCGAAAAAGGCAATACGGTAGACAATTACATGCCGATATCCTGTTTGCCACTTATGCGGAAGTTACTGACTAGGATACTCTCAGAGTCAATATACGAACATCTGGAAAAATGTAGTCCTGCAACATCAGCAAAAGGGTTACAAGCATAAGTGCAGAGGTACCAAGGATCAACTCACGGTAGACAAAACTGTACTTAGAGACTGCAAGAGGAGGAAAATTAATTTAGCCATGTTAGGGATCTACTATCGTAAGCCGTACGATTTGATCACACATCCTTGGATTATAGGGTTTATGAACCTATTTGGTATTGCTAGGGAAAATATGGCGAATTGGAGGACGGACCTGACAGCATACGGAAGAAGTTTAGGGAAAGTATAAATTAAGAGGGGCATGTTCCGAGGGGACTGTCTTCACCACTTTCACTGGTTCTGAAGAAAATACAAGCTGGGTATGTATTCAAAAGCCGTCAACAAAAAAGTCAACAATTTGTTATTCATGGATTACCTTCAACTTTATGGTAAAGATGAAGCCCAAGCCAGTTCCATCGTTGATACGGTGTATACCTTTAGTGCTGATAATTAAACTGACGGATTTAGATCAACACCTGGGCGGTTTCACTCCTTAGATATGGAACAGGGATAATCACATTGACAGTAGACAAACTAAACAGCTTAGACAGAAATAGAAGGAAGGTACAAACTGGATATGGGTCACTCCACACAAAAAGTGACAGACAGACTATAGCTGCCAAGAAAAAGAGGGGAAGAGGACTGATTGGATGCGAACACAGTGTTAGAGTAGAAAAAAACAAAATGCCACAGAACCGCTATTATAAGAAGGTCAGGCTTGTGTAGGATGAAACATTGCAAAGATAAAGCGCTATACAAGAATAAGTATACGAATGAAACTGAAAAAAGGTGGGTAAAGAAAAAGAATGCATAGTCAATTTCATATCCTATCTCTCCTTTTCTCTTTCTTTTCTCTCTCTCATTTCTCCTATCTCTTTTTCTCTCTTTCTCATCTCTCTCTCTCTCTCATACACCCATTCACAAACCCATTTGTGTCCATCATAAGTTTTTGCTCTTTATACATATCTATAATATCAATACATCATCCAAAATACTGCCAAAATATTGCCAGAATTTACCTGGAATTTCAACTAAAAACCTGTACCTTCATGGAAATACCGACCAACATTCATATCTTTCCTATGTTCATTATTATCCCGCCCGTATTCGTCTAATTTTACTCATGATTCTTCTATTTTAATACTTATAAACTGAATACCGCACTCGGAATCTACGTCTCTACACTTTACATTTTAATGACAAAATATGAACTCCTATTGGATTTTTCATAGCACGACAAGAAGCATTTCTCCCACTTCTACACACCACTTTCCTAGGATAATTGAACTGCAACTATAACATCTTTATATATTTTTATTTTTATTTTTATTTCTACATTCATTCTATTATTTCCCTATATACTCCTTATTTCCTTCCTTTTCCAAAATAACTCCTAATATTGAACTCTAATATTTCCCTCTATTTAACCATATCACATCGTTTCTGATGAAGGGATGTCTCTAATACGCTAGAAAGAGTTGTAAGACTAACTTTTTCTTTATAAATGTCCTGACAATTCCACACATCCTTCGCCTTGTCTCCTTTTATTTAAAACACACTCACATATTTTTGTTTCATACTCCTTACTCTCCAGAACCTTTTCCGTTTGAGTATCGTTGTTTGTACTGTGCTTGACACCACTGTCACTGATTCTGAGGAAAATATATTGCAACATTATTTACAGGATGAACGGATTACTGAGTGCAAAGAGGTTAAACATATTTTTGGGGCTTTCTTTGTTTCGGAAGATGACGAGCTTTACCTTATTTCGCGTAACAATATACTTATAAATTAACTCATTTTATTATTTCCGTTTTGGAAATGCAAATATCCTTTGGGAATTTGGCGTTACGTCAATTCGATGAAATCATTCAGAAAAACATTCTCTTACGCATCCTCAATCAGAAATCGTTAAGTTATTATGGTACTGCCAATGTGAAAAGACGATAGCAAAATATATAAAAGTAGACGTTAGGTTCGGAAGGAAAATGCGTTTCAGGAGAAACGCTGCTTAAGTGTAAACGGATGAAGAATCTGAAGTTATCGCATTTCATATGCGCTTTCATCGTTCAATAGAAAAAAAAATGCAATTCGATCAACGTCGCTATTATATTACTAGTTTCTTGCCTGCTATTATAAATACTGTTATGTCAGATAACATGATTGATAGTCTCTGCAGATTATTACAATACACAGATACACGGACACACACACGCTCACACACTCACACATATATTTGTACATACATACACACATGCACACTCACACATATATGCATGTATATATGTATATTTCACTTGGATGGTAGTGACGGTAGTCTCAGTTTGGGGGTGACTGTTTATATTTTGTTTTTCCAAATGAGCACCTTTTGATTTGTTTCACATTTATTTGTGAAGTTAGACGAAGTTGGCTGCTGTATTTGTAGTGACGTTGTTACTCCCCTGTAACAAACAACAATACTGAATACTTCTATTCGTAGTTTTAACGCTCTGTGTTCTATGAGATTTTGCTACATTTCACATTCTGGACCCATTTGTTGTATTATTCGGAATACGTCAATATCTTTGATTTCCAAAGAGAATTCATGTAAATTGTTTCTTATGTAGCCAATGGAACAATTTCTTGATATCTGTGGCCAGGTGCTATTATCAGACAGTTTCTATTTTTAAAAAAAATCTGAAAGACAATGGATTACACGCAAATATTAATCCAGAGTCGAAAGATTCAAGCATAATCACTAACAAGACAGTGTAATACGATCTTACAAACGCGAATATCGTCACTGAAATATAAGATGAAAACATGTACCACACTACGATCGAAAATAGTGGAAAGACATCAACAACTTTAACTAGACGCATTGATTATAAATTCATTTAAAGAGTGTCGTTATTTATACATAATTACAATGTATGGCATAATCCATTTGTCACTGAAATATTCGAAATTTTAGATTTACAAATAAAAACATTTCATTAGCAATCGTTTTGACCTTTTAACACTTATATGAAATAACCTATGCTATGGGTGTCGAGTTCCATGTCGCAATGAGGTAATATTTATTTACACATCATCAAATATGTATGGTAAACTCTAATGCAATTAAATATCTAATATATATATATAATCTCTAGATGAACCCGAATATTTATGAAATGACAAATTAGATAATAATTATTAGTTGCGTACATAATTAATTATAAATCATTTATATTCAAGTTGTTAGATATTACATAATGCTCTTGTATACTGTTGCATGGAATATTCATTGATGATGCATTTACTTTCTCACAGTGCATCTGTTAAATATCATTTGTACTTGCAATCTGAATAGACTATGTCAATTTAATAATACGAAGTTAGATTTACAGACGAACACACAAATTCTACTGGTATATAAGTTCTCATAAATATTTACCTGTAATACTCACGCACGTATACTTGCACACAAACACACAATTATTTATCTATACTTATACGTTTGTCTATATGTGCTTGTTTCTCTATTTATATATGTACGTATCTATATACAGTGTTATGTACATATACGTACATGTGATGAATAAATTATAATGATAAATTATGTGTGCGTGCGCGTATATTTTTAGTAGTAGTAGTAGTAGTAGTAGTAGTAGTAGTAGTAGTAGTAGTAGTAGTAGTAGTAGTAATAATAGTAGTAGTAGTAATAGTAGTAGTAGTAGTAGTAGTAGTAGTAGTAGTAGTAGTAGTAGTAGTAGTAGTAGTAGTGCTGGTGGGGGCAACTGAAAATTAACATACAGACACATATGTCATACAAATTACATTTTATATATAATTTATACGATTAATTCTTGGAGGCGCAATGAACCAGTTTCTGGGGTAGCGGACTTGCGGTCGTAGGATCGCGATTTCGATTCCCAAACCGGGCGTTGTTAGTATTTATTGAGCGTTTTGAGCATTTACGAACCCTACTGCATTCTTTCATCACAACTTTCTCTCATTCTTTTTTCCTGTTTCTGTTGTACCTGTATTTGAAAGGACCAGCCTTGTCACACTCTATGAGACGCTGAATCTCACCGAGAAGTACGTTAAGTGTCCACGTGTCTGTGGAATGTTCAGCCACTTGCAGGTTAATTTATTGAGAAGGCTGTTCCGTTGATCGGATCCACCCTCGTCGTCGTAAACGACGAAGTGCCACGGTAGGATTAATTCATTTCACTTATGAAAGACTTTATATTATGAAAGACTTTGGCATGTATTATTCAACAATGTTCAAAGTGATTAAATTATTTCAGTCGGCAGCAAGAATATTTCAGTATGGACTGCTCAAATATAATATGCCTTTGGCGTAGTTATTTCTTTTTAATATGACATACGAATACGTCATCACACTTAAATAAGAGCCCGTACCATTGTTATCTTTGAAGCTTAATATATATTTATGGAAATATTCCGTTATGTTTCTTTTGCAACGTCAAATCTTTTTGAACGTGTACGCGCGCGCGCGTGAGTGTGTGTGTGTGTGTGTGTGTGTGCGCGTGTGTGTGTATGCGTTTACTCGTACATGTGTTATTGTTTTGGTTTTACGGTCAATTATGAGAAGATAATTTTACATTGCACTGAGATGTTACGCAAAACATTTGTAGAGTAACAAATTTATCTGAAAAAGAACGTTGACACTGACTTCGTGGTTTCGGCTAGTTAAAACATCATCGAATACAGGTATCGTGTATACATTATATACATATGTGTGTAGGTATGTATGTTCCTCTCTCACACACGCTCTCTCTCTCCCTCTCTCTAACTCTCTATCTCTATCTATCTATCTATGTGAGAGTGTGTGTAAGAAAATTATAAATGACACTAAATATGATTAGGGCATTAGACCACCTACATTGCTATATATACAGGTTGCAGTGAATAAATTGTCGTCTAAATTACGCAAAAATGAAAATAATACCGACAACCCATTTCAACAGATATATGTACCAAAATTACATAAACATATCTTGAAATGCTAAAGCTTTTATTCAATAAAATCGCCGGCCTTGGTCTCCAGGCGACTTCGGAATCTCCTGCAACTCTTCTGGACGGTCTCCTTGTTTAAGTTGGTGAATGCTGCCATAAACCTTGCCTTCAGTTCATCTTTAGTGTTACAAGGAATTTTGTTGGCCTCCCGCTCAACTGCACCCCACACATAATAATCAAGGGATTGCAATCTGGGGAGTTAGGTGGCTAGATGTTAGAGGTGATGTGGTTGCAAAAAGTGTCTGACAGCCATGTCTGGCATCATCTGATTGTGTGGCATGATGCAAAGTCCTGTTGCCAACCTCTTGACGCGAGGAAGCACTACCACCTCCAGGCACTTGATGAAGGCTTCCGCGTTGAGTTTGAGTCCGTGTGGGAAGATGTATGGAGGCATAACGACGTCATCACTAGTGATCACTCCTAACGCCATGATGTTGATTTTTATCACTCTCGGTAGATGTCCTCAGATAGCACTGTCCTCAGATTGACTTCCAAAGACTCTGAAATGTTCGTATTGGAGCTTCCGGTGCGAATGCCAAGCAATACAGCATGTCTTTTCCAAATTACTGGGAGAGTGAATTGCGTTATAGTGCTATTTTCTCACAGTGGATGCCAAACTGACCCTACAATACTATGTATTCGACAAAATTAAAATCAAACATTACGAATGCGTGAAATTAAAAATATGAAATGGCAACAATTTTTCCCTTTACACACTATATAGATAAATAAATAAATATATATATATACATATATTTGTACAAGGACACACCATTATTAACTTTCTTTTATATTTAAATTTTCTCCTATTTACTTTGAATTTGATCCTCCGCCGCAAGCAGCAGTAAAAAAAATGTGTCTGCTTCACGCGGCCACCGTTGTGTATTCTCCATTTCTCCTTCGCCTCCGTTGATTTTTTCCCCAGTTATTTGACATATAAGGGGTTTGTCTATGTTTCAGCCATGGAGTTCTGCAACTCCATTTTGCAGGAGGGTTTGTGGTAACGCTAGATGTTTGTAGTTTTGAAATTACAATTGATTTTTCCAAATTTTTCTTCATGATTCTGCAAATTCAACTTCTATTTTGTATTTGTTGACTAGTTTGTTTTAAGGTAGATGATTATTGCTTTGGTCGTTTGATAATTATTTATATACATTTTCTATTATGCATTACAAAATGCATCTTGTGTTCAAACGATAGTTTTTGTCAGTCTTATAAGGCTCTTAACTCTGTATTCGTGTTAAATATTGATCATTCTATATCCAAAATTGTGTGACTACATTAAATGCAACTATTATATTCAATATTTCCGTCTACTTTTCTTAATTCGTTTAGTGACTACTTGAGAATATTAAGGCTATAACCTATAACTGAGACTAGATTGTTGGTGCCTTTTTCTTTATTTTTTGGCATGCATCCACCGTTTTAAGTGTCAATCAAATGTATTTATAATATTCCCTTCTAATTTCTTCTTATATATGTGTTGCACACCCTATAGTTCATTGATTCTATAACATTTGTAGTTCAGTGCAAGCTCTGTCTTATTCCTTTAAAAAGCACGATATTTGTTTTCTTAATAAAGTTCCTTCATTCCAAGGCAGTGCGGCAGCAGGAGTGGCAGCAAAAGTAGTGGCAGTTCTAGTGGCAACAGGGGCAGGGGCAGTAGCAGTAGCAGTACCAGCAGCAGCAGCAGCAGTAGTGGTAGTAGTAGTAGTAGTAGTAGTAGTAGTAGTAGTTTTTTTTAAATGCATATAGCAAATTAGATATTTGTTGGAATATATCCTGACGGCCTAAGTTTATTATAAATATTAAATATTGGAATGTGCGTTTATTGAAATGTCTACTCGCATCACTGGTAGCGTGTATGCACAATCATTAATGTGCTCACATACGCTTGCCAGTTTCCGTATGACAGTTGTGTGACAAAGTATGTAAGCCACTGCCCATGCGCAGGAGCATACCTATGTGATTATATGGGATTATCTCTACATGCGAACATTCGTCTGGCTGTTTTCCGTGTTATCAAAATGTATATTGATGGGGTACATTGAAAATTCAACAATAGATTTCTGATACTTTAAAAAGAAGCATGAAAACTTTAAGTATATATTAGCGGAAATACAGCAAACCAATATTCAAACAGTTTTAATTATACCTTACTAGTTTCAGTTAACTTGCTATAAAATTACGTCACCACACGGACTACCTTTGAAACGACAATATGGTTAAAATAAACAACATGAAAATTGGACATATCATTATTGAGCTGCCAGAATCGTTTAAATCCGGTTGATTTCTTTATTGTTCACAGGGGGCCAAACATAGAGGGACAACAAAAAACGGGTGTAAAACGAATGAATAAAAATAAAATAAGATGAAAAACTGAGAAATGAAATGAAGCCACTCGGTCCTACATCGGGGCGACTTCATTCATCCTGATAATTACAACGTTTTAGAATTATATTTAAACAGTTAATCTTTCTCAAATTGTAAAACGCCTATTTCAAAGATATTCAGAATTTCATAGTAGCTCACCAATTTTGATATCCTGCTGCTGTCAATGTTCTTGACCCAGTACTGAATAGCATACACGATACGTATTTTGGGTCAGCCACAGCATAATTAAAGTGCAAGGGTATCCCAGCACATTTTGCTGTGTCCACTCTTAGTAGCTGACCCAAGTATCTATCTCTTTAACATGCTTAATATTGGATGCATCATATAATACAGCATATTTTTCTTACAGGGCGGGTTTGGGAAGTTTGAGACTCTTGTGTGATTGTGCTCATCGTTTCAGTGGCAGGTGGGGCAGAGAGGGGAATGGTGCCTGCATGGAACGGTGGTACAGAGTGAGTTTGGACGGGAATTGGGTGGATGTGGGATGGGGGATAACATTTACAGAATATGCCTTCTATTTCCTCTTTCTGCTTCTTTGTCATGCTGTTTCCCATCCTTTTCTTTCATCATCTTTCTCGGCGCTAGTACTAGTTTTCGCCGGCGGTGGTGCAGTTTCCTTCCCACTCTTGGGCTCATTTTATGACAATCCACATTTGTAGCAGCGAGGATCCTGCCATCCACTCTAACTCTGAGAGCTAATTCTTCGACTCTAATGGACTTGACTATATTTTACAGATCCCCCAGGCTGCCTAGATTACTATATCCAAGCTCTACTCTTGCCAGTTTTATGTGCAGTGCTGGTGACTTGGCGGACCAATATCTTATCTTGCATGAGCAGCAGTATAGCAGCTACTAGACAGGCCAAATCTATTTCCGGGTGGATGTTTTCACCCCTTACCCTGAAAGCACGTCTTCGAATGTATATGGGCAGAAGTACTATCTCATCCGTTTTTAAGAGGGTTACCGAGTATAGCCTGGCAGTGGCTTAATCTCGGAACCGCACCTCCGCCGTTTCAAACTTTCCTCCTCAAGAAAGGTAAGAAATTCCTCGCCAGATGTGTTTTAATGCTTTTTCAATTAGAATTGTAGTCATTGATTCGATTTTCTTGGTTTTGACAGAGTAAGTTCTATAGATTATTGTTTTGTTTTCTTTGGTTTTCTGTAATAAAGGGGACACCTTTACGTCGTGCCCTTCCTTACGAATCATATTCTTGTTTTTCCCAAGTTACATTACCTCAATTTGTTTTTTGCACCTTCTGGCCACGGCCGCAAAATTCTTTTCTTTTCATCTTTTTTATCTACTGCCCTCAGCAATTCTTTCTGGGACGTTGTAAATTCCGAGCGGATAAAGTTTCCATAGACCATTTGGAACACAGTGCTACCCACTTCAAACAAGGGGGAAAGCGAAAACAAAAAAGTGGATAAAGACACAACAATTATAAAAAAATGCAACTTAATAAACTTTGACTGACCTTTAGAACAACCTCACGACCGAGTTAAATAAGGTTAAAATGCTGATAACAAAAATAGTTAAACAATTAAAAATAAGGTGAATCCATATATGTATAATGTTAGTGGGAACGGTCTAAAATTTCCATGATAATTGTAATCTATAATTTACTATAATTGCTAACTTATAACTTATATAGAGAAGGTTAATAGGTTTGAATACGACGCTAAGATCGTAACCCACTAAGATACCGAAGTATAAAGAATTTGACGCTTAAGTTAATCAGATGGAATCAAAGTGGAATTATTATTTCATTCAGGCAAGTCGATGTTCTATCCTATGCACGTCTTAAAAAAAGATAAACGTAGCTAAATACTTATGTCTACATACAATTATAACCTCGGAGATTTTATTACTCAATATTTTCTTGTTTGTACGAAAAATACTGATTGCTTCCTTTGTACACAACTTACACCTTCCAATATACGTTATATATGGTGTGGTTTCCGTTATGATTGACCAGACTAAATTCCCTATCCCGCATTTTTAGTTTATTAATATATGTAGCGAGCGCTGTTGCATTTTTTGTTCCAAAGTTCGAGAATGAGCTGATGTGTCCTCTATATCTTGTTTTGAAGTCCGTGGTTCTCCCTATGTATACTTTTTTAGGTTGATTGGCAGTTACGACTTCAGTCTTGTATATGTTTTAGACAAAATCTATTAAAAATAGAGCGGCTTATTTGGCTTACAGGGAAATTATTATCAACGATATAAAAAGCATTTTAGGGAGATTTTCAACCTGGAGGGAGAAAGGGAGGGTTAAACCATATAGCTTCCTGTTTTCTCTGTGCTTTACCTCCAGTTTCCGCTGTTTATTATTATTATTATTGTTGTTGTTGTTGTTATTATCATTACTATTATCATCATTATTATTATTATTATTATTATAATGTTACATGTTAGGATACATAGGAAATCTCCTGAAATGATAGATGTCACGCTGTTCCATACCGGATACAGGTAGGTATGGAAAAAGAATAGGGTATCTTCAATATAGTATATATCTTCTTTAAAGCCACCATTCCTCAAAGCTGTGTTAATAATAGGCGCCATGTTATTAAAAACTATTTGCCGACAGGTTAGATAATCTAATCAAAATTCCCTTAATCACTCAATTGATGATACATTGTGGGTGGTTAGATAGTGTAACGGTATATTGGATTAAAATAGCCCATTATCCAAATGTAATGTTACGTCTAGAAAGATAACAATTTTAGTGGTATTTGCAAAAAAGATCTCCAAATCATATTCCTTAAAAAATTTAATTAATCTTTTTTCATGCTATCGATTGTTACTGTATAACCTGTAATAGCAAACAAGGCGTCGTCCTTATACAAATCTAACCTGATTCTTAGGAACATACATACATATATATATATATATATATATATATATATATATATATATATATAAATGTTTATGCTAAAATACAATATTTAAAATACACACACAAACACTCCACAAACGCACGTAGTTGAATGGCCGTTGACTACGTTGTAGTTGTTCCGCATTTGACGGAATTAATTTTTTGTCCCGTTGGGTGTTCAACAAGTACCCACCTAACCAAACAAGCCTGGTGAGGTTGCCAGTTTAGTCACCGATGACCATTTCATGGAAGAGGTTTTATTGGACTACAGGTTACTAGTAGCACTCAAGAACGACCTGAAACAGTGATAATAAAAATAATAATAATAATAATATAATAATAATAATAATAATAATAATAATAATAATAATAATAATAATAATAATAATAATAATTATTATTATTATTATCATTATTATTATTATTCTTATTATTCATATTATTCAGTAGTTATCATTATTATTATTATTATTATTATTATTATTATTATTATTATTATCATTATTATTATTCAGTAGTTTTATTTTTATAGCGTGCTTTCACTTCACTACCGAGCACAGCTCTGTGTGCCTTGGGTATGTGCTGTGATTTGTTGTGATGCTCTGATGGTTATTGTATGGAAAGTGTTCTGCGTAGGATGTGTGCAGTGCCTAGTAGTGCAATTTTCTGTATGTTATATGTGTTTGTAAGTCCTGGTGTTTTTGTTATGTATTGTCTGAATATTTTTTTATCATGCCTAATGCACCTACTATGATAGGAATTGTTTCTGTTTTCAGATTCCACATTCTAGTTACCTTTATTTCCAGGTCTTTGTATTTTGAGAGTTTCTCCATTTCTTTTAGAGACACGTTGTCATCAGCCGGTATTGATACATTAATTAGAAAGCATTTTTTTTTCTTCATGATCTCTGAAAACTATATCTGGTCTGTTGGCCTTCATTTCTCTATCTGTGTGTATCGGCATATCCCAGAGTATGGTTGCTTTCTCGTTTTCTGTGATCTTTTCTGGTGTGTGCCTATACCATCTTTTTTCTGTTGTTATTCCATAATGTTGGGATAGCTTCCAATGTATGTAGGTTCCAACTCTGTCATGTCTGTGAATATATTCCTTCTTAGCCAAGACTGGGCAGCTAGAGATAATATGATTTATTGTTTCTTGTCCATCTCCACATATTCTGCAGTTACTTGTAATATTTCTTTTCATTACATGTTTTTGGTAATTTCTGGTGGGGAGGCTTTGGTCTTGTGCTGCAATTAAAAATTCCTCTGTTTCTGCTTTGAGTCCTGAGCCTCTCAACCATTGCTGGGATTTTTCTTTGTCTATTTCTTTTGCGTTTAGTTTAGTCCAGTATTTACCATGAAGGGGCTTTTCTTGCCATCGTTTTATCATGGTTCGTTGCTGTTCTATTTTTAGTTTGGATTTCATTTGTTTTATAGCTTTTGTTGTTTCTTCATCTTCTTCTTCTTCTTCTCTTCTTCTTCTTCATGTTTATTAGGTGGTATGATTTCTTGTTTGTATTTGTCAGCTTCCTTAAATACTGAGAACAGTTTTTTGTTTTGCTCGTGTTTTGCCGCTATCTGGATCAGTTTTCCTTCCTTCTGAAGTAGATATTTTTGCAGTCCTATGGTGGTTATTTTATAGTAGTTTTCCAGCTGTATAAGGCCTCTACCACCTTCTATACGTTGTATATATAGTCTTTCCATGTCAGATTTTGGGTGATGCATCCTAGATCCTGTCATTATTTTTCTTGTTTTCCTATCTATTTTGGTCAGTTCATTTCGTGTCCAGTTAAGGATATTGTAGCTGTAACTTATAACTGGGACCTTGCCCCGCCTCTTGATTTCGGTAGCTTCTCTTAATTTCCTCAAAAGTGAAGAATAATAGGCTCCTGTAATTGTGGTACCCTTTGCCAGGAAATCTGTCATCACTACTCCGTCCTGGTCCCAGAAGAATGTGAGCATGACCTTCTCAGCAGAGGGCTGCACCCTTGCCTTCTTTGGAGGAGGTGATTCACGGTGCTTTCACTGCATTGACTGGGCTTTGGTCTATGGATCATAGTGATGGACCCAGGTTTTATCCTGTGTGATCAGTCTTTTGAAAAATTTTGACTCATCTTCTTGGCACATCTCCAAATTCATCCTCGAGCACTCAACGCGTTCTTGCTTCTGGAAAGGTGTGAGCAACCTGGAAATCCATCTGGCAGACACCTTTTGCATATGCAAATAGTCATCAATGATAGTTTCCACAGACCCGGTACTAATCTTGACCTTATGGGCTATTTGGCGAATAGTTATGCGTTGACCTTCCAAAATGGCAGCCTTAACTTGGCGGACAGACGTCTCATCAACGGCAGAAAGGGGCGACCAGATCTGGGAGCTGTTTCCAGAGTTCCGACTATGTTTGAATTCACAATGCCAGCGTTTTACAAGGTCATATGATGGGGCATCATCACCATAAGTTACTTTCATTTCATCAAAAGTCTCCCGTGGTGTGCGTCCTTTCAAATACAAAAACCAGATCACTGCTCGACACTCAACAGGCTCCATTTCACACTTGACTCAGTTCAAACACCTGTAAATCAGAAACCACAATTAGTAGAGCTGTAATTCGCGACTTAATCTATAGAGGTATGAATAAGTGCACATGCAACATTTCAGCTAGATCAAACAATGCAAGTGGGTCAGGGGCATTACTTATTGAACGCCCCTCGTAGTTGAAAATTTAACGTTCATAATACATTTGCATATCAACTAAGTTATATTTACAATCCAGCCATCCATTATTGGATTGTCAATTGAATCTCTCTATTTAATTAATTGTTTGTAATTTGCATTATACTCGTATTTATATGGTATCAACTGATCTCGTATGTCGGGACAGAAACTGCTCCGATACCTCGTCAGTTATTAAGACAAACACATTCATTTTCTTTTTGTCTTAACAACTGACGAGATATCGGAGTAGATTTCCGTCCCGGTATACGAAACTCGGAGTTTTATTATGGCAACCAATTAATTGTCACATATTATATTTCATATATATATATATCAGGACTTAAATTTCTATGTGTACTTGTGTTCGTTTACATGGGCGTTTCTCGTTTACAGTGTTCAATAATGAAAGCGTTTCATAAAATAATGCTAATACCAAATCTTAAAATTGAAGCTAGAAGAATACGTATCTTTGAACGTATGAATCAATATTACAAGTAACATTTTGTTTTTTAAAATTCCTATGAAAATAAAGATTGCTTCTCAAACCTAGAAAATAACTGTAATTTTAACAGAGAGAACTAATCTTTAGATTAAAAGTAAAAGTATTATCTCGAGAATGTACATTGAAATTAATATCCAATAATATATGGGGAATTGTCTTAATACGTTTTGAAGATTTAGCCATTCTTACCTGAAGAATTTTCTAACGTACAGACAATGTACGCGCATGAATACCTTTCATCATGATTCAATAATGATTCATTATCTTCGGCGTCTTGGAATTTTTTATAGTTCAAACGGACTTCAGTTTGTACCTACTTCTTTATTTGTTTCATTCTTATTGATTACTAATGTGTAAAGAATAAACAAAGAATATCTCGAGAGAATTTAAGAAAAATCAATACGCTCTACCGATAACATCTACTTTTAAGAGAATACACGACTAAATCTTTCTCGCATTAATTATGAAGGATAGCTATGTCTAAATAATATGAGTTGAACGAAAATCTAAAATATGCGTTTCGACTACTGCCAATATAGGTTACCGATATATTTTCATTCTCTTTCTTTCTTTCCTTTTTCTTCTTCTTTTTTTTTCGTTCTTGTTTGCTTCCTTTCTTTCTTATTTTTTCATAACTATGAGGATGGTCCGAGTGTTTATTGAAGAGAATTGTGAGAAAATATTTTTTAGTTTTGTTGTAAGCTTAAATCTCTAGGAAATTAGCTATGACATTCTTCGTTGCAAGGATTATAAATGATATACCAAATATATATTCTTCACACATTTTTCATGCGGTCTCTCTCTCCCCTTTATTCTTTCTCTTTTTCTCTCACACAGGAAATTGTCTACATTGCCTTGTAAGTATGACCGTGAATAGCTGCTTACTGTGACCCATTCTTCCAAATCTGGTGCATGATTAAGCGAGGAGCTATTGACATATGCTCATATAAAATCCGTTATTAGAATACTGCAGGACGAAAGCATAAAAGCAGGAATTACAAAAATTGGCAGCTCTACAGCGACGAAGGATGAAAGAAGTTCGAATCAAATTTCTTAAAATCGAATGGGATATGTTATGAACAACCAAAGTTAAGGCACGATGCAAAACAAAGTGCTTGATTAATTCACCACAGTAAGAACAAGGGGGTGCATCCACTTAGATTACATCAATTTATCTTACCTGTTGAGTCAGGCATTTGAATTGCCCACCATATTGTACACTGTGAGGCTGAATACACACACTTACGAAGCGAACATCTTAAATAAATGTACAAGCTTCTTCGCCTTTAAGATGCAATTCACGGGTAAAATGTCTTCTAGTTTTAAAGTATATATATATAATATATATATATTATATATATATATATAATATATATATATATATATATATATATATGTATATATAATATATATATATTTATTATATAGAAGGAGCTTCTACAGGACTAGAACTGTTTCATTCAAGAGAAATCTTCAGGAAGCTAGTTAACAAGAATTGTATTGGCATTTATACATTTAGGCAGGTTTAAAGGGGTGGTGGTGGGGGACTTTTTGGGGGTAGGCATAGCGCAAAATATCATACTTGGGGGAGTGGTCAAGGGGTAAATTAGATAAAAGAATAAATAAAAAAATAAAAAAATATATATAAAAAAGAATAGAGTTTTAGGTAAATAAGGAGATTCTCACTTATACATATACACATATGTATACATATATACACACACATACATATATACATACGCACATACATACACACACACACATATACATATATATACACATACACATACATATACATATCTACACATACACACATATATATATATATATATACATACACTCACTCACATGCATACACGTATACACACATGTATATATACACAAACGACCACACATACATATACACAGAAAATATATATACATACAACATACACACACGCACACACAGCACACTAGTCCCTATATACACATATATACCATACACACATATATATACATACACATACATACCATACATATTATATATATATATATACATATGTGTACCTATACATAACTACACATAGACACATATATATACATACAAATACAGACCCATTCCCTAATTTTAATTTTATTATCTTCATTTATTACTTTTGTTATCTTTGACCGCTGGTCCCAAGGATCTTGGCTATGACAGCAAGTCCATTTATCTGTCTACTTGAAAACAAGCACTCATTCACGCACGCACACTCATTAGCACGTACACTCACTCATTCGTACACTCATACACATACACGCACGCACGCGTTATATTCATACATACATACATGTACATACATTCACGTATATACACATACGTACGCGTACCTACAGATTCATGTCTACACTCTTAGAAGGCTAGTCTATACATATACACCAATAAATCTATATATATACACACATACATATACACCTACATACAAATACACACACATATATATATATATATATATACATACATATATATACACATATATATACATATATATATATATACACAAATATATATACACACATATATATACACACATACACATACATACATATACACACATACACATACATACGTATACATACATACATACATCCATACATCCATACATACATACATTTATACACATACACACACCCATATATATATATATATATATATATACACACATACATACATATACATACATACATATACAAATATACGCACACACATACATACATACACATATACACATACACGCACATGCACATGTACATGCGTACCCATACACACACACACGCGCGCATCCATATATACACACACACACACATATACATGTGTGCAAACATACATACATACTCATACACGCACACACACTTACATATACATATATGCACACACTTACCCACATATATACATACACATATACATACATACATACATACATATATGCATACATACACACACACATATATATATACATACATACACATACACATACCTATACATATATATACACACATATATATACACATGCACATACTTATATCTCTACATACTCGCATATACATATATATATATATAATATATATATATATATATACACACATACATATACCTATATACATGTATATACACACACATATATATATACACATCTACAATTTGTCTACACTCACATACATGCACATACACATAACTCTACATACCTACATATACATCGACATACTCGCGTACACTCATATATATACACATATCTACATATACACACACAAATATACATATACACATATATATATATAATATATACATAAAACACATATACACACACATACATACATTATATATTATATATACACACACACACACACATACATATATATATATAACATACATACACATAGTATACATACATACACATATACATACATGTACATATATATATATACACATATACATATATATACACACACATACATATATCAACAATGAGGGTAAAAAGAATTAGTTATTAATCAATTTCACCAAGTATTCAGTATGTAAAAGGACCATTATTATTGAGTAAACAATGTCTGAGGGAAAATATTCTCTAAGTAGTGGAAGAGGCTAAAAAACGTGTTTGGCTGCTATTTCTAGAAAGTTCAGTATGTGGCAAAGTAATTATTTTACTAAGCCCTAATTATATAATATTTTATACATACATACACATACATACACACATACATATACACATACATATGCATACACACATATATATACATACATACATATATACATATATACATATATACACACACACACACACGCACATACATATATATATATATTTTTTTTTTACATACATACACACACACACACACACATAATACATGCGTATATTCCTACTATACCCATACATTTCTATACATATATAAGATACACATATACAAGCGTGCACATACAATATGTGTATATGTATGTGTGGTCGTTTGTGTATATATACATGTGTGTATACATGTATGCATGTGAGTGAGTGTATGTATATATATATATATATATATATATGTGTATGTGTAGATATGTATATGTATGTGTATGTGTATATATATGTATATGTGTGTGTGTGTATGTATGTGCGTATGTATATATGTATGTATGTGTGTGTGTATATATGTATACATATGTGTATAGGTATAAGTGAGAATCTCCTTATTTACCTAAAACTCTATTCTTTTTTATATATATTTTTTTATTTTTTTATTTATTCTTTTATCTAATTTACCACTGACTCCTTGACCACTCCCCCAAGTATGATATTTTGTGCTATGCCTACCCCCAAAAAGTCCCCCACCACCACCCCTTTAAACCTGCCTAAATGTATAAATGCCAATACGATTCTTGTATTGGCATTTGTAATTAATTTTACTCTGCTATGTATTGAGTACCTTATTTACTGTGGTTAACCCCGAATCAACCCGGGACCTACAATATATATATATATATATACTATATAATATATATATATATATATATATATATATATATAAAGCTGAAGTTGTCTATGTATGGCAGGTTTGATAGTCTTCAACTAACACTATCTCTTCCGAGACCCTGCAGCGCAAGTTGACCAACATTGAGAGTATGACAGAAGAAGAAGGCTTGCTCTTCCTTCCGTAGAAGAAAAAATTCACATCGGACCATGTTAACACTTAAAACTATAAAACTATTCACTTAAAGGGAATAACAAGCTACATAATGCAAAATTTTTACTTTTCAGCAATTCCAATTCTAAAGTGTCAAAAGAAACCCGAGCAACGCCGGGCGATACTGCGAGTATATATATATATATATATATATATATATATATATATATATATATATATATATATTATATATATTATAATTCTGTAATGCGAAAAGTTTGTTTGTTTGTTTGTCTGGTTTTGGCATTGAGAACGGGTTAAAGGCCACTAGAACCCGTCGGATTGACTACAAAATTTACAGCGACATGTAAAATGAGGTGAGGATTGCTAGGGCCAAAAACGCACAAGTCTACTCTCATTCTTTTATGTATCTGTCGTCCTCCATCACTTACTCTCTTTCCCCCCTTCCCATGACATTCTATCTATAACGTTGTTTCACAGCGTTTGCCTCCCTTCATTTCACTTTCTCTTTATAACGTCGTGTCAAAGCGTCCTATATCCCCCTCCCCACCTTCGACAGCCCTTTCACATTCTCTCTCTCTCTACGTCTGTCTGCATTCATAGAGAGAATTATCATCGCCAACACCACCACACAATCATAAGAACAAATATTATGAATCAGATATTTATTGGGTTAATTTATGTATGTGTGTGTGTGTGTGTGTGTTCTATATATAAATATGTATATATAAGGTATATATACAAAGTGTGTATATCTGTATTTATGTATATTGAACTTTCTTTTTGATAGTTAAATATATTTTTTTTAAATATAAATTAATAATTTTAATTTTGAATTTAAATAATTTAAATTATATATTTTGTATATTATATTTTTTATTTTTATGCTTTGGTTTATGTTTTTCACTTTTTTAATTTGCCTAATAGTGATTTTATCTCTAATTTAATTTATATATATATATATAATGTGTATACACACACACACACACACACACACACACACACCACACACACATGTATATATATATATTGGTAAAAACGGTCAGATAACAAAAGAAAGAAAGAGACCTCAATATTATGTAAAAGATAGTGGTTTTAGCGAAAAAATTAAATATACACCTGTTACTAGCCCAACAGTAAAGAAGAACAATAGAAATAGGAAGATCATCTGGTTACACCCCATTACTAACCCGAAATGACCTTCAATATAGGTAAATATTTATTAACACTGATAGATAGACATTTTCCAGTTAACTATACTTATAGGAAACTCTTCAATAAGCACAATTTAAAAATTAGTTTTAGTTCAACTACCAATTTTAAAAATATAATCACACATAACACACAAAAGCCACAAGAAAACAGCTGTTCATGCAGGAATAAAAAAATGTGCCCGCTAAATGGAGCTTGCGTGTCCGAGACCATTATCTATGAAGCCACCGTTTACTCTATAACTCTATAACCACTAAAGACACCGTTTCGACATGTCCGTATATGAACGTGGTTTTTATGCTTTGTATACTTCCTTATGTTTTTTTCTGTTACCTTTAACCATGTTTTTTCTGGTGCTTGTGCGTATATAGACGTATGTATTAAATTTTACGGTACGCGCGCGTGTGTGTATGAGTTTGTATATATATGCGTATATATTTGGCGAAAAATGCGAGTGAAGATGTGTACGTATTCATTTCAAGTACGCACGTGGGTCCGCGAGCGCACATGTGAGCGTATGACTAGCCATGTTTACGTGTTTACTATGAACTTTTAATCTTATTTTGTATAAGTAGCAGAATATTTCCCTTTATATAACGGTATTTTTTCATAGCGTTTTTCAGATGGCCAGATAACCGAAGAGATGGTGTTGTGGATTTCCACTTCGGCATTTGAAACTCAGAGTTTTATCTTGACTATTGAGTAATTGTAACACATTATTTTATATATATATATATATATACAGAGAAACTCAATCCAAAAGAAAGGCAAATAATTTTAAGCGATTATCTCCCTTACACCGGAAGAATTCACTTATTACCTCCCCTTATCTAGATCTCCGCTCAACGTAAACATAACGATTTAAGAAATTTGAAAAGCTGAACGCGAAACCGGTCATTTCTTCTAAACTATGTCATTGTATGAAAAAAATTTATAACATTCTTCAGACATATTGACTCAAATATATATTTTTTAACCTTTTAAAACAAGCCTTCTGTAGTTTTTTCACTTTTTACTATTTTCTATATATATATATATATATATTTTCCAGTTTCAGCTCAGAGCTGCGGCCATGCTGATGCACCACCGTTTTGTGCTACACTGTTATTACGACGAACCTCATCTAATATGTGGAAACTTGGTGAAGAATGGAGTTTGATATAGCTACTCTCATTTGCACCTCTTGCCGTGAGATAGGTTCATCTGGGATTCTTGACAGGAAAATGTCCAGCTTTGATTTAAAAACCGCTACATCTACTTTGTGCAAGTTCCTCAGACTCTTTGGGAGAATATTATAAAGCTGTGGGCCTTTGAAACCCAGGCTGTTGCAGAAGCAGGTCCTGAAGCGTGATGGCATTGCTGGGATCTTTGGCACTATGCAGTGTCGTCCCGTTCTAGCATTGGTGTAGCTTACAATGCCAAAATTTGGCACAATTCCTTCCAGGATCTTCCAGACATATATTACTGCATACCTTTCCCGTCTTCTCTCCAGATAGTAGAGTCTTAGCTGTTTCAACCTTTCCCAGTAGCTGAGCTGTTGCAAAGAGATGATCTTCTTTGTGAATCTTCTCTGGATTGCTTCAAGGTCCGCTCTTAATTTTACACTGGTGGGTGACCATAGCTGTGAGCAGTAATCCAGGCGACTGAGGACGAATGTCCGCCAGAAGACCATCATGGTTTCCTTATCTCTGGTTCTGAATGTTCTTAGGATCCACCCAGCCAGTCGTCTGCACTTTGTCGCCATCCTGGTAATGTACACTTGGAAAGAGGTATCATCACTCATGTCGATACCCAGGTCCCTCACAGACTTAGGCTCTGGGATTGAAATTCCCTGTGGACCGGTGTATCCTGTAAGTTTAATATTCAGTTTTGGATGCTAGTAGCGCAGGGCATGGAATTTTTCAGCATTAAACTGTATATTATTATCCTCAGCCCATCTGTAGATTGAATCCAACTCCTGCTGCAGGTGTGCAACATCGCTGTGGTTCAGTATTTTCTGCGAGACTTTCGTATCGTCTGCATAGCTGGCCAGAGTGGCTATCCGAGCATTTGAGGGCATATCTGAGAGGGCCACTATAAAAAGCATGGTCCCAAGACAGTGCCCTGTGGAACACCGCTCACTATTTGTGTGTTCACAGTGGTGGCTCCATTAACCACTACTGCCTGACTCCTATCTTTCAGGAAGTCATACAACCACACTCCAAGTTTTCCAGCTATGCCGAGGTCACGTAGTTTGTGGCATATCATACCATGATCAACCTTGTCAAAAGCTTTTGCAAAATCAAGGTAGATTACGTCCACATTTGATTTGTTGAGTAACTGCCTCAACATCCAGTCATAATGATGTAAGAGCTGGGTCAGGCAGCTCCTACCTGGTCGAAAACCATGCTGGGTATCACTCAGCAAGTTATTTTCCTCAAGGAATACGATTATGTATATATATATAATGTATGCATTATGTGGTCTGTTGTGCTGAAAATATGCACACCTATGTTAAAAGTGCTGGCAAGTTTTCATGCTAACTATTTTTTCCTCAAATGAAAGGCGTGACCTCTAGGACAAAGTTCCTCATCTTATAACATGTGGCCCGAGTAGACCCGAATGAAATCGGGCAATATTAACCAAAATGTGAAAAGAGGTCTAAATGGGGCTTGAAGGGCATTAAAATTTACAGGAGCGGGTGTTTAGGAATTCTCTGTTACATGAAGCTAAAGATTTGCGCCAGCCTTTAAATCGTCAATGTATTGCCGTCCATGATGTTTTGAATGCTTGCCATGGTGAGTCTACTGTCGTGAGAAAGAATCACTTCAAAGCTTGGTGTTTAGGAATTTTCTTTTACATCAAGTTCAAAATGTTATGCCAGCCGTTAAACTGCCACTGTCAGTCGTTAAGAAATGCCAGCCATGGTGACTCTACTATCCTCAGTTTCTATCCCTTCAAACTTTGGTTTCCAATATTTTTTTTTTAGTCAGCTCGCAAATTTGTATGTCCCTTTTAAATGTTAGTGTTTTGCTATCTGCCTTAAAGCAGACCTTTCCGTTGTCACTGCCTGATATTTATGATTGATCTTTCAAAATATTTTCTTTCTAAACTTACTCAAGATCTTTTGTTGTTTATAAATGGGAGAGAGAAAGATAGAGAAAGATAGAGAATAAGAGAAAGCGAGGGAGAGTCCAAGAGAAACGAAGAGTAAGAGAGTGGGAAAGTGAGAGAGAAACAAAGACAGAGAATGTGGTGATAAAAAACAGAAAGGAAGCAACAGGAAGTAACAACCACACTCTTACCCGCGCGTAGTGCGGGTCACCTTAAACTAGTATATATATATATATTTGCCGTTTGATTTACTTCTTGCGTCTATTGAAACAAACTATAGACGGATCTCGCGATAGAATATCGCTATGGCAAGATTATTTGAAGAGCATTCCTTGTTTTCCTTAAGTTCGCTTCATAAGAATAATTTGTTATTTTATTTTATCTGATTTACTTAAATATTTCGAATTTCCTCCTTCAATGGGTTTTCATACTTAAGATTCATTCCTCGTAACAAACTTCCCTCTAAATGTTTAACTTCAGAAATACCCAACTTTATATGTAGATTTTATTATGATTTCAAGAGGTCAAGTCTCGAGTTTGGAGGACTGTATCGGGCAAGTTGTGTTATGCTTAGACAAGAGGTCTATGAAAGAAAGTATGTGCATCTGGCATTCAGATTGCTTGTTACAAATTTCTCTTCTTTCTTTGTGTTTGTTGGTACTTACACTGAGACCGCTGTGCAAATATCTAAATTACTTATACAAAAGGAAATATAAATTCACACCTGTCCACTTACATATATACAGAGTTAAGCATACTTAATCGCATGAAAACAAACACATATACACGCAAATGTCTAGTTACTTAAACCGATAATCAACAGTAAACAGAATTGGCACTAGGAGCAACGTTTGGATTAAGTTTAACCAGTGCACTATTTTGTTAGCATATAAAATAAAGTCTGACACAAAGGTATTAGAGATATACACTATATAAAAATGTTCATTCAGAAAAAACTCCATATTTATCTATGTATCTATATATCTATCAATATATACACATAAAAGTATAAAAGAATATATATATATATATATATATATATATATATATATATATATATATATATATATATATAGGGAGAGTTTACGAAAAAAAGAACAAAAGTCGAAGACAGGTGGTGTACAAAACAAACAGATGTATTAGTATAACGCTCAGGAATAAAGTCGTTTACGTTTCGAGCCTACACTCTTCTACAGAAAGGGACACAGAAAAAACAAGGAAACATGCAGAGAAAAAAATGAGTGTAGTGGCTAACGATCCATCATGCCGACTGACTGCCGGACAGAAGGATATATATATATATATATATATATATATATATATATATATATATATATATACAAATATTTTGTAATGTTCAGAAAGTTCATTTAATGCATTCATACTTATGTAGTAATCAGATTTTAAAATGTATTTAAAATTACTGACTTCTACATTTTTATACCTCCTAGAATTCTCCAACAAGCTGAATTCATCGAGTGCGGTTTGGATCAATTCTCATGCAGTTTAAACGTCACGGTTTGCCGGCCGTACCGATACCGCCTTAACTTTAACCAAATTAACTTGCAATTTACATCTAATGGTTTTATGATTGAGCAAACTTAGTTCGTTTTGATCGCGTTCATTTCAGTAGATGAGAGTCTTCTGTAATTTGTTTATGTTCATACGTTAAAGATATTCTTAAATCCGCACTGGTTGTTGTACTCTTATTTCCGTTCAGAAAAGGTTTGAGCATTTTAATAAACCGATTTTCTTTTATCACTCTTCCAACCTGACTTGTGTCACGTAGTTTGTGGATAGGAAAATTTAGAAACATTTCCTGAGCACATGTTTCTATATGTTCGCTCAATGTAACATTAGTGTTCCGGATTTATTGTCTGTGGACTCGCAAGCGTTCCGTTAATGCATTCCCTCTCTCGCCAATATATAGTTCCTTGCAATTAGGGCATTTAATGCATGAGATCAATCTTCTGTTTTTGGAGTACATATCTGCATTTGCGAAAACCTGTCCATTTTTTTCTTCTAATGGATCTACCAGTATGCATGTATTGACACGTTCCACATCTGTTATCATTACACTTGTATATTGTGAATGTTTTATCCTGTTTGTTCGTGTTGAATTTTACCTTTGTTAATAGATTCTTTAGGTTATGTAGTTGCCTTTTGCTTAAGATATTCATCTCATTAGTTATATATATTTTTACTTTGTTTCTTGATTGGCAAATTTGTTATGTCATGTCAAAACTTGATACGAAAAATATTTAGCAAATCCTATCACGTGGTACTATTAAGTTTGTCATGGCCTGAACCAATCTTTTGTCAAATCATATATGTGTGTGTGTGTTATATTCTTGTATTGAATATATAATATAACGAAACAGAGGGAACGATGTATATTACACGAGACACAACGCTCTATATCAAATTCTCACAGTGAACTGCTACCACACGAACTGCCAATCGTTCACATCCTTTACTTTATAATAATGAGTCAGTCCAACTCTTAGTCACTTGGGGCGTGGTCGGAACCCTTCTACAACATCTACCTTTTATAGAATCAGTCTCCCCCAGCTTCTCTCTTCTCGTCGGATCAATTTTACTCTTTTCTTTGCAAATTTCTTCGTATCTACGAAAATATGCAGAGAAGGTAAGCGCTTCTGAATTATAGCTGAATTCTCCAATTGAGTTTGCTACTCTGTCTGGCGAGTACGAACCTGAAGTATTTTAAGATTTCTTCAACATTAATACTCGCAAATTTTGGTTTCGTTGTTGCTTCGTACCAAGAAAAAAATTTAAACGTCCAACGCAAGCTTCTAACAACTCGTCGCCACTTTGCTAAATTTACATCCGTGTGTTGGATATATGATATAACAAAAAAAAAAAAAATTATTTAACAGTATTTTGTAGCATAGAAAATCATAAATATCTTCCTTACGAATACTTTTTTCACCCCTAAATATTTATAATTATATATATGTTCATTAGTTACTATAATTTATTAGTTTCTTTTTGCATATTCTTAGTGTATGCATGTGTATGCAAATATAGTATTGGTATATCCCATTTATGTTCATTAGACATTAACTAAATAAATAATTTTGACATTTACGAATATTTATTCATGTTGCTCTAGTTCACTCAGCTGTAGAAATAAGTTGCGACGTTATTGGTGCCAAGCTGTATAAGCTTTTACCTTTCTCTTGGATAGCATCGGTGGCATGGAGAGGGGAGGCTGATAGGCATGGGCGACATATGGTCTTCCATAAACCACCTTCCTCGGATTTGTGCCTCGGATGGGAACTTTCTATCTGCAATTCAATGATCATTCATTACTGATCTTTTAGGTTGAAACCGAAATATTTCAGAAAATTTGCCTTTTCAATAATCATCTATGAAGTTGTACAAAATTATAATAATGGAACTACAGCATATCAAGTTGCCATATCTCGGAACTGTCAGGGCAGATCGCCATCCTAATGACGCTCTATCAAATCTGACACTTCGCCCGTATGTGACTAGTCTCAGAATTTTATGAATATAATATCTATTATCATTAAAATGACCACAAATAGACATAAAATCCACCCGTCGATTTGTTCGTTTCATAGCACGAATCTGAAGTAGAGATGTAACTTCCACTGTGTAGAATCCTCAGTTGCTGAAAGTACGAATGTCTTCCTGACATGCAAGGAATTCGCATGTAGTACTAATAACAACCGCGAAAATATTGAGAGATAAAGTGTTTCAAAGTCATCGAAAGTTGCATTGTTTATAACGTGCCTAGCCTGTAGAGCAGACGATAATTAAATTAAATATGTTAAATGACAGGGAGACTAAAACACATTTCACATTAAAATGTAGCGCAACCTTTTTTTTCCTTGTGTTTATACAATTTTACCCCTTTCTTTTATATTTCAAAATTGGCTCAGCTGTTTTTCAAAGTTGGCAACTACAAGTGTCACAAATCACATGTTTAAATAAAATATTAAAACTAACGATATAGTCGCTGATATATATGCAAGGAGATTGTCAAGAATGGAAATGTTCCGCCCCTAACGATTGATATTTTTCTGTACCATGAACAACACCTGAAAAGGAGGGGTAATTTATGAAATAGTTGTGAACTCAACTGTTCGACTTGCAGATTTAATTGCGCGCTCGTTCATACTCACACATCATGGAGACAGACAACCATAGGCGCAAGAGTGGATGTGTGGTAAGTAGCTTGCTAACCTCTGAACTGTTCGGACGTGTTTTTTTGCTGCTCCAGATGAACGTTGTTTCAACGTGAATTGTTGAACTTTCGACTCGACTAAAGGTAGGAATTTTGTATTTTTGTGAGCGAAGTGAAGTTTTATTACTTGCATGAATGTTTTTTTAGCATTTAATATTTTTAGCAGATAATAAGGCTCCACTTTGCTCCGGATATAATTTTTCTGCCTGTGTCGAGTGGAAAGAAAATTGTATTGATGTCGCGTTATTTCAACGTGAATTGTTGAACGTTCGAATCGACTACGGGTAGGCGTTTTATGTTTTTGCGAGTTTAGTGAAGTTTTATTACTTGCATGAATGTTTTTTTAGCATTTAATATTTTTAGCAGATAATAAGGCTCCACTTTGCTCCGGATATAATTTTTCTGCCTGTGTCGAGTGGAAAGAAAATTGTATTGATGTCGCGTTATTTCAACGTGAATTGTTGAACGTTCGAATCGACTACGGGTAGGCGTTTTATGTTTTTGCGAGTTTAGTGAAGTTTTATTACTTGCATGAATGTTTTTTAGCATTTAATATTTTTTAGCAAATAATAAGGCTCCACTTTGCTCCAGATATAATTTTTCTGCCTGTGTCGAGTGAAAAGAAATTGTATTTTTGAAGCGGCATAGTCCGTCTGAAAAAATTATTGTTGAAATTGTCGTTGTGTTGTCCACGGATTACCAAGGATTATTTACCAAGGGTTTTACCAACAGTGCATTTGGCCTGGATTACAATTTTTGGCCGAAGAAGTGGAAAAAAAAAAAAAAAGAACTGAATTCCTTTGTCTGAATTGAACTCTCTTTCTCTGTCTATTATTTATTTGTAAAAACTTTTTTGAACTGCCATTTTTAATTTTATCTCTTCCCTTCTGTTGCATTTTTTCATTCTCCTTTCTGTGGCTAATTTTAGTTTATCATTTTGAACTGTTGTATTTTACGTTATGGCAAAGGCAAAGGATTTCACTGTGTGGGAATTAACACCTCCCAAAAAATATTTGCACGAACTCGAGGAAAAGACCGTGGTGTTGAGGACATATTCAAAGTCACTCGACACCATAATGGTTTTTCCGAGAGACACCATTGTGAACGAGCTGGCAGACTATATGCCAGCCGTTAAACATATTCAACGGGGAGTCAAATACGCAACGGTATGGTTGCTATTTGACTCCGCTGAAGCAGCTTGCAAATTTGCAAGCCAGCCCATTGAGGGCGATGAGATTCTGTTTCTCCCCAGTTACAAGGGGAAAAAATTGTTACGTTTATGGGTCTGTGGCCTGCCGCCCGGCTTTGAGCCCGAGTGGGTGGAAGATTCCATCCGCCGGGGTCTGAGCGGTGGTAGCGCCAAGATCCTGAATGTGAAAATGCAGCCTGCGGCTAACTGGGAAGGAGGAAAGGCTACTTTGACTCTGTGGACCCAGTCGGCCAAGAGTCTGGTTTTGCCGGACTTCCTGAAGATGGCCGGGTCCAAGTATCCGGTGATGCTAGAGGGACGCGCCCCCAAGTGTCACCTGTGTTCGGAGACCGGCCACATTAAGAAGAAATGCCCCAGGGACCAAAGTAGGATCCTGGAGAAGTTGATATCGGAGCCTCTCCCTGTCCCACCAATAGAGGGAGAGAAACAGAACGAGGAAGCGGAGACTTCCTCAACGAGAAAACGAAAAGTGGGGAACAATGGTGACCCACTAAAAGACCAGGAAGCTACGGGAGACAGAGTGGATCCGGCGTGTGCAACACCGGAACCTCAACCTCCCGTGGCCCACGGTAAAAAGAAAGAAGAGAAACGGAACGCCGCCAGCGGATTGTAACACGCAGACGGCGTCTCCAATGTCTCCTCCGCCGTTTGTGATTGTGTGGCCGGAGAAATATTATGTAGTCCTCTTCTACAAAGGAGGAACAATAGAAAATGAAATAGGTAAAATGAGGAAGAGAAACCAATGGGAGGGACTTCGGTCCTGCATGGAGTATCCCGAGTGGCCTTCGCAGCTGGCTGCGGAGGTCCTACTCCATGACGATCGGTGCAGGTTCGTGAAATCTTTCCCGGAGGACTCCTATCAAATTATACCTGTATGCGGGGGCCTGACGACGAACGATTGCGTCAATAAAGCAAGAGCGTTCATCGGTCGGGTAACGTGAACCTGTATTTGTGTTATATTGTGATGGAGGTTTTTTGCCTCTGGAAAAACTTTTGAAATTGTGATTTGTAAAATTTGGAATTTTTGTGAAATTTTTGTATTTTTGTGAAATTTTGAAAACTTTGTAAAATTATTGAAAAAAGAACATTGTTTTAGAGAAGCGGGGGTCGGCGGGCGCTTTCGTCTTCTCCCATCACCATCTTCATTCCATCACCATCATTCATTAATGTCTATGTCCAGCCCGTAGCTACTATCTGTGTACTGCCCTTGTGGCAAATTAAATGAAATAAAGTAGCTTTGCTAACGCACATGCGCAGTTAGTCAGTTGCTTCCTGTTCAGCGAGAGTGGACGCGAGTCAATCAGCTCCGTCCAATTAAAGAAAAAAGACCAAAAACGGAAAGTTGTCGAGGTAAGTGATTTTGTTTATTGTGAGTTGGGCATAATTTATTGCGTGCCAATTATTATTTCAGTAAGTTGTGTCCAACTCTGAGACAATTTCGCCTGCTCTAGGCAGCTGCCGTTTTTGTGTTCATTGAAAAAAAAAAGAAAAAACAGTGGAGGGGCGTATCCTCAGAATTCAGTACAGTTACTGTGAAAATTACCGTTGGCGGTAGCCAGTGCTGTGTTTGGGTTTGTTGAATTTATTCCCTTGTCAGAGTACTTCGCAAGAAAAGTATAAAAATAAGCCACTATTGGATTACCTTTCGGACCCATTTTTGTGGAGGTTGTGTTGCATTTGCGGCGTTCCAGGTTCAACCCAGGCCGGGAGTACTGCAAGAATATTTTTGCTGTGTTTTTTCTGTTTATTAACTTTCTTTTGAACTTCATTTAACCCCCCCCCCCTTTTGTTTTTTTCTTTATTGCGACTTTCCGTTAATTTCTTCCCTTCTGTGGAGGTTGTGTTGCATTTGCGGCGTTCCAGGTTCAACCCAGGCCGGGAGTACTGCAAGAATATTTTTGCTGTGTTTTTTCTGTTTATTAACTTTCTTTTGAACTTCATTTAACCCCCCCCCTTTTGTTTTTTTCTTTATTGCGACTTTCCGTTAATTTCTTCCCTTCTGTTGTGCTTTCTCCTTTTTGTTTTTTCAAAAATCTATCAAATTTTATTTGGACTTATGAACTTTTTTCTTCCTGCTTTTGAGTTTAATTTGAATATATTTTAAAAAAAACATGGCAATGAAAAATAACAAAATTTTGGAGTGGGAAATCATGCCACCCAAAAAGTGGTTAAAAGACCGTGAAGATAGGACGGTGGTGTTGAGAACCTACTCCAAGGCGCTTGACACCATCGCCCTATTCGAAAAGACGGCAATTGAAAAGGAGTTGGAAGAGTATTTGCCAACAATTAAATTCATTTCCAGGGGTGTCAAATATGCAACGGTGTGGTTGCTATTTGACACCCCTGAAGAGGCTTGCAAATTTGCTAGCAAACCCTTGGAGGGTAAGGAAATCTTATTCCTGCCCACGTACAAAAAAAAGAAATTGATGAAAGCTTGGATCTGCGGACTGCCACCCGACATAGAACCCGAGTGGATAGAGGAGACTATCCGCCGGGGTCTGGGTGACAGCGAAACTAAGCTCCTCAATGTAAAAGTTCTTCCTGCGGCTGCTTGGGTTGGGTCAAAAGCAATTTTGACCCTGTGGACCCAATCAGCCAATCTGGTTCTTCCAGATTTTTTGAAAATGGCCGGGTGCAGGTACCCGGTGATGCTTGAGTGTCGCCCCCCTAAGTGTCATCGGTGCTTGGAGTCCGGCCACATAAAGAAGAACTGTCCTCGGGAACAAAATAGGATCCCGGAACAGTTAAGTAAAACCCCTCTAGAAGAGGGAACGATAACGGCCGAGAAAGCAGAGGACTCCTCAAACAGAGGCCGACAGAGGAAGGTGAGCAACAATGGCTGCTCACCAAAGGATAATAGGGATGAGGAGAGGAAGGCGAATCTTCCAGCCACGGAGGAGACGCACCCTCCCTCAGTTGAAAAGGGAAAAAAAAGAAAAAGATGAAGAAAAACGGGACATTACCGGCTGTCAGTGTAGCACCGGAATGTCCCGGAACTACGTCGGTTGGGGTTGTGCCACCGACAAGAGAAGGAATACCGTTGGCGGAAACTGTGCCGCCAACGAAAGAACTGAACGTATTGGTCCTCTTCTATAGAGGAGGAGAAATTGAAAAAGTGATGGAAGAGCACTACAAGGGAGCACCTTTAGCCTTCACACAGGACCCCGAATGGCCTCCGCAGGTAGCTGTGGAGGCCGTGGCGTTCGACGTGACGCTTGGGCTAAAGGAGCTCAATGAAGATTATAACTTGATCCCGGGCGACGCGAACTCGGAACTTGACTACGTTCTGAGGGAGGCGTGGGTGATGGTGGAGGGCGCGGGCACAAGCTATTTCGAGGACGATATGTATTATTAGTAATGGACTTAAGTCCAAAAATTGAAAAATTGTGAGAGGATTAATACCTCGTTTTGTATTAATAATGGACTGCTAAGTCCAAAAATTGGAAAAATTGTAAGAGGTTTAATACCTCGTTTTGTGTTTATCTTTAAAAAGAACAATGTTTTAGGGAAGCGAAAGCCGGCGGGCGCATTTTGTCTTCTCCCATCCTTATCATCTTTCTTTCATTATCATTCACCTCATTAATGTCCTCGTCCAGCCCGCAAAGCTAACTTAATCTGTGTACTGCCTTTATGGCAAATGTTTTGAAATAAAGTAGCTTGTTTACCAACCACATGGTTCCGGGTTCAGTCCCACTGCGTGGCACCTTGAGCAAGTGTCTTCTACTATAGCCTCGGATCGACCAAAGCCTTGTGAGTGGATTTGGTAGACAGAAACTGAAAGAAGCCCGTCATATATTTGTGTATATGTATATATATATATATATATATATATATATATGTTTGTGTGTCTGAGTTTGTCCCCCTAGCATTGCTTGACAACTGATGCTGGTGTGTTTATGTCCCAGTCACTTAGCCGTTCGGCAAAAGACCGATAGAATATGTACTGGACTTACAAAGAATAAGTCCCGGGGTTGAGTTGCTCGATTAAAGGCGGTGCTCTAGCATGGCCGCAGTCAAATGACTGAAACAAGTAAAAGAGTAAAAGAGTAAAGAGTATACAAATATAAGTTATATGCGTTTGTGTATGTGTGTGTGTTAGCGGGTGTGTCAGTGTGTATGTTTGTCAGTGTGTGTGTGCGTGTGTGTATGTGTTTGTGTGTATGTGTATCTGTTTGTGTGTATGTGTGATGTATTTTTGTGTTAGTAGATAAACAGGAAAACGCCCAGAAATAGATTTTTCTGGTAGAATCAATAAAGTGTACATCTTTTAATTTAAGTGCATGCTATAATAGAGTTGTTTTGAAATATATAAAGGACTTTTATAAACACACGCAATTGTTTAAGAAGGAAGATAGAATATGTCATGTATAACCACGTAAGTTAATATATTTTCCGCTATTGTATGTTTTGATATTAATAGCATAATCAATTATATACTGATATTAACGCCTTTCTTCTGTACGCCTCGTATGTATATTTAACCTCTATTTAATGAAGAATGAATGCAAATCTCATTCTGATGCTATCACAGTAGGAATGTGTAGACTTTATAAGCACCATTTGAAGAAATATCTGATACTGACATCTCTATCGTCTCCAATATAAAATCTTTAAGCGAATTTACATGTAAAATATATGGTTATTATGTCTTATATGTCACAGGAAATACTTAGATTTTATCATTTAAACTTTACTCCGGAACTTAAGTCTGCATGCACAAATATTTTAAATCAATTGCTTAGAAGTCATGTGAATTCACCCAACAGAGTCGAATCTATGAATACTGTAAATAAGTTGCGCAACTTTTCTGTTCGATTATAATTTGATAATCTTGTATCAATATTGACTATCTGATTTTCGGTATTCAGTCAGTTAATTATAAAATCTATACATTTTCATCTCAAGAAACTTTTTTTTATGTAAATGATTATTCAATTGCTGCAAACGCATTTCTCTTAACGAGAGTGAAGCATAGGAAAGAAAGATACAACAAAACCAATTGAAATTTTATCTCGTTTGGCAACTTTGAATAAATGCCAGGTAGAAAATTAAGACACTCTCCTGAGTACCTATCAGCATCTTGTCTTTTCCAATATTACTAAAATTTTAAGAACCATTCTTCTTCCATTTGAAGCCAAATTTACCAACATATCACTTGTTTTTCGTAGTCATATTAAAAGTGAGCGGTTGGCTAATCTCCAAACCAGATTGGTTTTAAATTGATTTTTATTCAGAAATGTTCTCAAATACATTTTAATACCAATTAACCTGGTATTTAAAGGTGTCAAAAGCTAATAATTATCAGATATTTCTTCTGCTAACTTATATTTTAATTTACATATTAAAACTATGATTTTTAATAACCTATTTACGTGTAAGTATATCATGTTAAATTTGGGGCACCCTTTCTAATTACCTGCTATAGAAACAACAGGAAATCCAAACTTGCCCACCATACAATTTATCAACTCAGAATGAACGTAAAGGAAAATGACATGGGATTCGTCAATAACATCGGCAAGTACCATGATAGACGACAAATATCCCCAGAGTACTGATAAATATAGGACACTCCTGAACAAAGGCATTTGTGACGAGTATGATATCATGACCGACGCATGTGCACCATATGAACTTTCAAACATATTTCATCCGTTTCATACTGTATTATATTCCAGTAAAGTAATAGAAATGATTCATGATCTAATTAGAAATTATTAGTATTTTCAAGAAACTTTATCTTAGCCATGGTTCACTACTATCTATTTTTTAGTTTTGTTAGTTTTTTTTTAGTTTTTTCCTAACTTGCAGTTTACATTCAGTTGAAGAATGTAACGATATTCCTATAACATAACAGCAATAATCTTGTTCTTTGTATTTTAGTGTGATAGAAAATGTTACAACTGTTCGTACCAAGCGAATTGTCCTTAACTATATATATATACATCCAAGTATATCCCCTCCTAAAACAGTTGTAAAATGAAAATATGTTACTAGCCTTCTAACTCCCTGTTTTTCGGCCATTAAAACAGATATCGGTATGAACATAACTTAAACAACGTGTTATCATATATGAAACGTTATCACTAGAATTCGCTTCACATACAAAAACTTAGTACACACAAGACATTAACATTATCCAATTAACGGAATAAACAAGCGCAGCAAAAAATCCAATTAATTCTCAAGCAACTTTTTTCACAAGATGCTATATATCAAATTAATTCAATCGGCCACAAAAACACACATTAATCCATCTGTCTATTTAGATGCATACGTACAAAAACAAGACATGTTAAATAAATTCAATTTATTTTTTTTTAAATTATGATAAATTGTTTATATAAATGAATTACGACAAATCAAAGCAATAAATCGACGTAGACCAGGCTGCAATATTACATTGCTCACTTTCCAGCATTACGACTTCGATGTTGATCAACAGGTTGGCACATTAAGGTAATTGTGTTTATGTTTCAGTTTCATTCATTCTCAACTGCTTGTACGGTGCTTTATATTTGCAACCTTCCATCCAACACAATAATAGCGGTTCTGTGGCATTTTTTACATACCATGCCCATGTCCGTTCCTTCTTCACTGCCGTGTATGCAGCGTATCAACGAGGGAACTGATATGGGATTCATCTCTACCATAAAATTTGGGGCCATCCATGAATAACAAGTGCTTGACTTTTTGTTGGAGGCTATTGAATATATATCCAACCTTTGTTTTCCTCGTGTTAGTGGTATCATACACAGTACAAAGATCAGCGGGAAAAGGCAGTCCCCTTGGAAGCAGCCTCTCCTGATTTTTATCGTTCTTAAACTTCTTCCATATGCTGTCAGTTCCGTCCTCCACTTCGCCATACATTTTTCAAGCAATCGCTCAACATTCGATGCAATACCCAATAGTTTCATAAATTCCATATTATTATTATTATTATTATTATTATTATTTCGGTTTTATCCACCAGGAGTTGATCCTTGGTACCTCTGCGCTTATGCTTGCAACCATTCTGCTTATGTGGCAGGGTTCCATTTGTTTTTACTATCCCAGTCAATAATATGCAAATAAGTGACAAGCAAGAGATCGGCTCGTAATTGTCTACCGTATTGCCTTTTTCGATGTTTTCAAGCACAACACTGTTCTACCCATTGTCAAACACTCTGGCGTTAGTTGGTCGGTACTTAACAAGGTGTTGCAGCTATTTGTGCAGGGCATTCACCAAATCTTTTGATCCAATAACCTTGAATTCCATCTGGTCCCGGGGTCTTCCAGTTGCCCCATTTTTTTTTTATTTCCTTCACTTCCCTAACGGAAATGACTAGTTCTGCCAGTTTTGGACTATTGTTTGTTTCAATTCTTGCAACCACTCAGAACCTTTGATTCTCAATGTTGTCTGGTATCAACTTTTCATTTGTACATTCTTCATTTCTTTCCTTGTAGAATCTCTTCTGATCTACCCTGAATAACCTATTCTGCTGCTATCCCTTCATTCTTTGATCGTATCTTACCATCGGTGCTTTCTTTGAAACAAGGTGCTATTTCAGTTCCTCCATTACCACTTTCAGGGCCTTTCTTACAATATCATACTTTCTTGTTCAGTATTTTTAGGTCTAACACAGAAATGTCATTCGAGAGCTTATCTAAAACCACCTGTATTTTTCTTTTCCACGATAGATCTTCTCGTTTCTCAGTTCCATTATATTTCTTTTTCTTGACATCAATACCCATTTTCTGCTGCAGCAATTCTTGCTACATTGATCAAATTATTTGTTTCTGTGATGTCTTTTTTTTCTGATGTATTTCAGAATTTCATTCCCATTTTTTGTTTTTCGTTATCATTATTATTATTATTATTATTATTATTATATTATTATTACTATTTCATTGTTGTTATTATTATTAATGTTATTATTATTAATGTTATTATTATTATTATTATTATTATTATTATTATTACTATTATTATTATTATTATTATTTATTGTCTTTGTACAGCTTCTAGCGCTGAAGGTGTATGGTGTCAGCTGTTCTCTACCACTGAACAATGGTAACACCATCTGAAATATAAGAACAGTTCCATGCAGTGTTTTTTTCTGCAAAGGTTCCGCCCTTATTGCAGCCGCTATTTGTTCCATGTACTTCTCAAGATTTTTTACCCAATGTTCCCAGGGGTCCGACAATTATTGATACTACTACCAACATGTTCATCGACCACAACTACTTATCGTCCCGAGCTAATCTGTCATATCTATCAACTTTTCTTACTTTCTTATCGCATACGTTGTTATCAGCTGAGTTTGCTACATCTGTGATCCAGCATCGTTTGCTTTCTTTCTCAATTAAGCCTATATCTGGCTTCATATTCTCTATCTCTTGGCCGCACTGTTTCATAAAATCCCATAGGTGCTTTGCATTAAAATGTTCGATGATAACTTCGGGTTTATGTTCGTACCACTCCTTTGATCTTCAAGTCCATACTTGTTGCAAAGTGTCCAATGGACAATCTTTGCTATGTTGTCATAATGTCTCTTATATTCGTGCTGAGTTAGTGGTGTTCATTGCCTGGTAATATGCCATACGGTTTCACCATTTTATTCACAGATTCAACGTTTTCTCATGTGTTGTCTATTATTACTATTATTATTATTGTTATTATTACTAATATTATTATTATTATTATTATTATTATTTAAGACGTTGTACAGTATCCAATATAGTGTTGTTTATTGAAGATATTGTGTCCACTGGAAATTGTACTATCTGTCAAGTCACATCAAGGAACTTTTACAGACAGTACTTTAAGCAGAATGGCGATATTTACAATACACCTAGATTGCAAGTTACTTCTAAAGTTTTCATATATTACTTTAGGTTGGCTGGCATTGTCATCGAACCCAGTGCTGCGATGACAATTGGGGCAATCTTTATATTTGACTCGTAGCTGCCACATCTTCGTGTCTCAGTTCTCAGGTTTCCATATTTATCAGTCTTTTCTCTTTCTTTCGTGACAATTTTTTGACCGCCTGCCATAGCGATTATTAAGCACTCTTGTTTATCCCTCCTAAAGGGTACTATATCCGGACTTCTGTGCCCTAAGATCTTGCCTGTCTTGAAGTCAAAGTCCCAGAGGATTTTTGCCTTCCTCTTTTCGTCCTTTTCCTCGTGACTATACTTCCGACCTAGTAGGGAGTGAAGATTTTGGGCTACCTGGTCGTGTCTGATAATTTTCATTATCATCTTCTTTCAATTCTGTATCCATTTCTTGCCGTGGGTCTTCCTGACACCTATATTAATACTAGAAGGCGGGGAGCTGGCAGAATCGTTAGCACGCCGAGCAGAATGCTTAGCGGCATTTCGTCCGTCTACACGTTCTAAGTTCAAATTCCGCCGAGGTCGACACTGCATTTCATTATTTCGAAGTCGATAAATTAATTTAATCTAATTGCGCACTGGGGCAGCTCTAATCGACTTCCCCACCGAAGAATTTCAGGCATTGTGCCTATAGTAAAAAGGATTATTGTTATCATTATAATTATTTAGCATTTGGTAGTGCAGGCAAATTTCTATTGCATCACCTCCGTGTTGATGGGATGTGTGCAGCACTGTGAGTTCTTTTCTGTTGTTAGGGGTGTGCAAACTCTTCCTGGCATTCTATTGTACCAGTTTTTTTTCTCTCGTGGTGTGGTCAAGTCTTTTTTTGTATTACTGCTTGTATTGTATTTAATGCGTTGCTTATATGAATTACTGATTGAAGCTTATATGACATCACTAGATAATTGCCGTATAGTGTGTGTCTACTTTGTTGTGTCTGATAATTTTCATTATCATCTCCTTTCACATCTATTTCTATTTCTTGCCGTGTGTCTTCTTAACACCTATATTATCATTAGAAAGCAGTGATCTGGCAGAATATTTAGCACGCCGGGAAAATTGCTGTTTTGTTTAAGTTGCATTATTTAATTCATGTGTCTTGCATAGGATGTGGGTTGTTCGTAGGAGGGCTATTTTTTGGACAGTGTGTAGTGTTGAAGATCCAGGTGTGGCTCCTACGCTTTTGCTCATATGTCCATTTATCATGCCCAATGTTCCCATTATTATTGGTGTTGTTTTCCCCTTTATGCTGCACGTCTTGGACATATCAGTTTCGAGATCTTTGTACTTTGACATTTTGCCATTTCTTTTTGGACAATATTTTGATCAGAAGGGACTCCAATATCTATCATTTAGCAGGGTTTTTATCCCAATCTTTGATTATTGTGTGAAGGCGGTTAGTTTTTATTTCTTTGTTGGTTCGAACCGGCATATCCCTGAGGATTGTGATCTGGTGGTTGTCTAGAACTTTGTTCGGCACATATTTATATAATCTGTTATCAGCTTTAAAGTCCAATGGATATAACTACTTACTCGGTCGTATCTATATATATATATATATATATATATATATCATGATGTGGTCAACTGCCTCATTCTGCTGGTTGCACATTCTGCATTTGGTGTTAGGGCATGTTTTCATTATTTTGCATTTATAATTGCAAAAACTGAACGTTTATACTACTGATTGCACAACCCGTGTTTATGACTGATATTATAAAGTTATTTAATCTAAATTCTATACCTATATCTTTGCTGAAGAGTTTTAGCGATAGTATTAAAGAATTTATTTCATTTTTTTATTCTTTGCATTTTTAATACGTTATGCCATAGGTTTTCTTATAATCTATCCATGCTAATCTTAAACCCGTCTCTCTAGATTTCACTTTCATCTCCCGTGTTAAATATGCCATGCATCAACTAAACTTAGCAACTAAACCATTTCCTAATCACATGCACTGATTCAAGTATTATTTTCAGTAGTGTACTTTCAATGATATACGGTATGAGAAATTCCATCTTCTTATACGAGATTTGTGTGTCCTTTGAGATGGCCCAATTAGAGCTATCATGATTATTATAACATTCAATGTTGAAGCCCTTTGATTACACTGTGGATCAAACTGCACGTTTTGATAATAACCTTGGATTCCCTTTCTCTCTCTCTCTCTCTCTCTTTACAATGTTATGATATGCAGACATTGCTATGTTAGTGAAGATCCATATCCTAGTCTCCCTCGGTAAGAGAAAGGTAACTCGCTGTTAGGTTGCATTTTCCTTTCTGTGAAGAAAAGGTGTGATGTTCATACCAATAGTCGATACATCGTAGGTCTTACCTCCTGCATAGCTCCCAAAACATACCATTCAGCTTTCGTTTTGGTCTTCTCAGTAGTCCTTCTGGCTTTGGTTTAAATGTTCACTCTTCTTCTTGATTCTTTTTTATCATAGGTTTTTTTGCAACTCCTGTATTCCTGCAGTTTATAGCATCATGATCCTTTCATATACGCACAAAAACTGTTGGAAAAGAATAATTCCACACATCAGGCAACAAAACGTAACCCAAAATTCCAAGATACATCCTAAGTATTTTAGCCGTCCCTAATAACACTACTTTCTGGAGCTGTACTAAACTAGATTTTATGCCTATTTTCTCTATTTGTCTATTAAGACCCTTAAGGATTGTACCTAATGCACCTATAACTACAGGGATGCATTCTACCTGCACTTTACATAATCTCTCTAACTCAAATCGATGCCTAGATCTCGGTGCTTTGCTACTTTCTCTACAACTCTCATATTGACTTTCTCATCATTTGAGAGTGTAAAGTCAATTATTTAGTACTTTCTATTCTCTTTATCTAGTAGTACTAAATGAGGTCTTCTAGCTGCTTTTATTCTGTCCGTCTGAATATGAAAGTCCCACAACAACGTATATTTCATAATTTGTTGCACCTTTCTAGGTTCATGTTCATACCATTTATGAGTATGATCAAATCCTAGCTGTCTACGTAACGCCCAGTAGATTACTCTCCCCAGGTTGTCGTGTCTTTTCTTGTATTCTTTCTGTGCCAGCACACTTCATTCATTTACGATATGATTAACATTTTATTTATATGAAAAGTTTCTTTACATACGTTGTTGCATTTCAAATTAAGCTATGTATTTAGCGTGTAGATTTGGTGGAAAATGTTCTCAGCGGGCAGTTTAACTTAATTGCTAAAGTCCTAAGCCGATATCAGGAAGGTGCAGGTTCGAGACTCGGGGCTGTCTGGTGACAACTTTTTCTGTCATATAAGGGTAAAGTACCCAAACTTTCTGCTGTTTTACGGGTATACCGCGTTTGAAATATTACTTTTTTGCCTATATGATGCGATATATATATATATATCATTCATCATGAAAACAAGGTTGTAAAAACGGTAAAAAAAATCACGTTCATATTTCTATCGTGATTACGTAGCATCTGATGGACTTAGGAAAGATCGCAAATGTGCTACTAAATACATTATTGTGACCCCGGCCACGCCATTTTGTGGAGACGATATGTGCAGCAACTTCACTCAGTCAAATTCCCTCTCAAATATAAAACATTATGTAGTGTATACAACCAGTTTTCTGTAATACTATCTAAAAACTCTTCAGCGAAGTCTTGACTGAAAATACACCTATAGCATTACAAACAGCATTATAAATAGCGAGCTTGTAATATCAATATATTTGCCACTTATTGATTTTTGCTTTCTGTTTGTAGTTGAAAATGTGTGAAGACAATTTGTAAGAGCGATATTGTGTTCCCCCATTGAAAATTGTTGATAAAATCCAGTTTTACTAAAACGAATATAGCAAATACTGCAATTAAGCATTCCAATTATATGTCCAATGCTTTTTACTCATACGTGTATCGTAATTAAACAAAGTATCTCTACATTAAACATCACTAGGATGTTTAATTTAGAAAGAGACGGAGGTCATTAAATTACAAATATAAACTTTTAATTAAAATTGCGGAAGCCAAATTCATCTCATTTTCAATAATTGTCAGAGAATTGTTGCACTGAAATATGCAACGAGACAAAATTACGCTAACGAAACGTTGAAAATGAATACACTATCACCACTACATATTTATCCAACCGTAATCTCAATTCAGCTGCTTAGCAAATATTTAACAACATCAATTATAAATGCCTTCTCATACTAATTGCATTTTCTGAAATACTATCGTGTAAACGCGATGCAGACATAACTATATCTAAATTACATTCACCGAATTCTTTTATTTATGATTAAAACACTTTGAACACTTAAAACACTATGTAACACTTTGAACAAATACTCATTTTCATCAGAGTACAATGTTCATAATGATAATAACTATTGTGCAAAGTATTTTTTAATATGTAATCTAGATAACGTGGACTTATTAGACAGTCACTACCGCCCCAAACAGAGGAAAATACACACTTGCAGTTTAGTAATATACAATTGGTGTATGAGTGTTAGGTTAATAAATATACACTGGGGCGTTTGTAAACACAAAGTAGTATGGTAAATATATATCTTTGTTCTGTTTGCGTTCAGAACGATGAATAATGTCGTAGTATATTAATATGAAAACCATCCTAAAAATTAATAAATGACTGCCCTTGAGTATTCATGCACGCATACACACGCACAGACGCCATTATACACACAGCATTTCACATTATACACACAGCATTTCACAAAGGAAAACATACTAGGCATAAAATAAATGAACAAATACAGAGACCTTTTACGGAATCTACACCGGTGCATTCACGCACCCAAATATGTCTTCTGTAACACATTTACTCACAGAATCAACATCCTAATCAACAGGTGCACGCACACGCACTCCCCCACACACACACACACGCACACAGACATACACACACACACACACACACAAACACACATGTATGCGCACACACACACTCCCTATCCCTCTCTTTCTCTCCTTCCCACGTCCGTATTCCAACTCACATTCTTATTAGTATAAATACAGAATCTGTAAACAGTTTCGCAAACAAACTCGCAGACAGATAAGCAGATACACCCTATGGCACAATGGCACAGCAAAAGTAGAGAGGGCATATTATTAATGAGGATGCGAATGTCAACGAAATTAATCTTATATGGTTGACAATTAGTGGTCCGTTGTTTTTATCGAGGACTATAATTGATGAAATTTCCCTTTTCGCTTTGTCGCTTGAGTCATCATGGACAGGAATATATACTTTTCCCAGCTAAAGCATCAAACTTATTTGTAGGATTTTCTGTACTACAAGGGAGAATCTCCAAGTATTTTTAGAGAGTTATTTCCGGAAGAAAGTTGAAGATTCATATACATATATATATATATATATATAATATATATATATATTATATAATACAAATATACACAAGAGCATGCTCGGATTAATATTGCAAATGGGTATTATACAATATCTAGGTGAGCACAAATTTATATTTTCATCATGCTAAAACTTTTATATATATATATATATATATATATAATATATATATATATAAAAGATAATTCTAAAACAGTAGAAACTTTTATATGTTATCTCTCTAGTTCCAATAATCGCAGCTTTATTTTGCTCTATGGTATCATATTCCTATTATTCCATCCCAAAAGTAATTCTCATATAACTGCTTTGAAATGCTCTGATAACACATTTACACATGTACACAAACTGACACACGCGCTTACACACACACACATATGTTTGCGTATATATATATTCACACATACCTTAGCTTTCTAGAATCACACACAAGCAATTATAAACAAATCTCATGACAAGCACGTTCAGTGATAAGTGTCGCGTGATGAAATACACAAAATTAGGCTTTCGGCCAAATATGTCATTTTGTTTTATATGCCAGTAATTGTGTATTAAACTGTATAAGAATCCCATTTACGATTCATCTAATTCTCTAAGTCTCGCGAAGACAATATATTTCTAATTACATATTTTTACAAAATCGATGAAACATTTTAATAAAGAGCGAATCTCCTGAGATATTTAAAGTAATTCAACTTCTATTATTAAACTCACAGCAAATTTGCATAAAAGAAACAGAAACCAATTCAGCATAATCATAGTTTAATGACACTGAATTTATAGACATTGTATATTATTAATGTTATTATATAAATTTCCAAAACATGCATTTGATAGAAAATTAATCAAGGAGAACTAAACAAGTTAAAACTCGTTTGATATATATTCCTTTGGTTATGCGCAAAACAATCGGTTTTTCTTGTTCTGAAGTCTATTATTCATACCAGTTGTGTTTATCGTCAAATTATACCTTTACGTTAAAAACATATACATCTTACCATATTTATTCCTTTTACTTTTATAAAATAAAGCTATTAGTATGCGTCCGTGTCCTTCCTGAAAATATTGCTTTTAATAGTCCACATCAATGGATTGCCGAAGGCACGAGAATCCTAAAACGTCCAAACGTGCTAGGAAGCATCCTGAAACCAACGATGGAGATATTTGGGCCATTCTTACATCTTCGAAGATTCCTCTTTGTATTTTGGAATCTGAAAGACGACACTACAGTCGGAAGCCAACAGCGAAGGACGAAAGGGTGACAATCGCTTACCTTCGTGTTACCATCGCAGTCCTTTGGTGACCGCAAGGTGGCGGCGCAGCCGAAGCTTGATGACCAAAGGGAGATAATCTTCTAGTGTTTAATTTTATAGAGAACCATTTCTCTCTCCATATTTTGAAGAGGTATTGGGCTGCAGTGTTTGGAGTTTGAAGATACGCCGTTAGGCTAAATCCCTTATGAGCGAGAAACCCAGGAAAAACCCCATAAACCTGCCTCCATTATTATAATATGTATATGCATAAATATATATATATATATATTATATATATATATATATATATACATACATACATACATCATAGTAAAAATAAAACGTATTCATCAGATAACTTATATACCAAAACAATGGAAGAACATTCCCTTTGCGCAGTGGGAACGTGTCTATTTGACAGCCTTGAATGGAAGAAATCAGAACCATTAATGAAGTGGAAGTGTATTGGGGTGAGATGATATTTATAGCCAACAACCTAGCTACTGGCCGGTCAGGATGTAAATTGGAGACTGCCACGTGATTCGTTATCAACGACTAAAGATGAATTGTAGTTATTAATATAAGCATTTTTTAATACAGTTTTATATTTCAGAGATGAGAAATTATGTACATTATTTACATTTGATGGATATTTGGCCTCATCTTGTTTGTTGTTAACACAACGTTCCGGCTGATATACCCTCTAGCATTCATCAGGTGTCTAAGATAAATTTCGAAACTGGGTTCTCATTCCTAAGTTATTTTTCGAAGTTGTTATTATTATTATTATTATTTTTTTTTCTTCTTTCAAATTTGCTTCCATTTCTTGCCGAGTGTCTTCCCGACTCCTAGGGCAAAGAAACTCATAGTATACATTGGTAGGCCATTAAACCAAACTCAATAGTTCGTTCATTTTTTTTTTTTTTTAAGTTAAATTAAAATACATGAGCAGCAACAATCCTCACATCGACAATGCTCTTCTCAATACGTGTGATGTACCAGTTAAGACAATCTTTTGCACTTCTTGCAGGGATGGTAAGCCAGGGATCATTCTCATATAATTTTCGGTTCCCTTCTTGATCATTCCTAGTGCTCCTACGATCATTGGTATTGTAACCGCCTTGAGATGCCACATTTTCTCAATTTCAATGAGTAGGTCTTTATATTTTCTGAGCTTGTCAAACTCTTTCGCTGAGATATTATGATCACAGGGGATGCTCATGTCGATCAATAAGCAAACTTTATTGTTTTGATCTTTCACAACAATATCTGGTTTATTGGCCTTGATGGCTCGGTCTGTATGTACTGGAAAGTCCCACAGAATGGTTACATGTTCTCCTTCAGTTACAGCCTCAGGGTGGTGATTATACCACTTGTCGGCAGTTTTGATATTGTAATGCCGACTTATTAGCCAGTGGAGATATTGGCCAACTCTGTCATGTCTTAATTTATACTCCACTGGAGCTAAGACTTTACATCCAGAGATTAGGTGGTCCACTGTTTCAATCATGTCGTTGCAGAATCGGCATTTTGGGTCTGCTCCATTTTTCATCACATTGGCCTGGTAGTTCCGGGTTAATAGGCTTTGATCTTGAGCAGCCAGGATGAAACCTTCGCTCTCTGCTTTTAGCCCTGAGCTCCGTAGCCACTGATGGGTTTGCTTCTGGTCAACATCAGCTTGTTTGCTGCGGGTCACATATTTGCCGTGCAGAGGTTTCTCCTCCCACCTATCAGCCAATTGCTCGTGCGCTTTTTTCATTGCCATTATTTTTTCCTTCTTTACAACAATAATTGCCGTACTTCCCTCGGGTTGTTCTGTTTGGGTATCCTGCACGAGATCAATAGCAAATTTTTTGCTTTCCTATTATAATAGAATGAAGCTTCTTTCGTCTCTCGTGATTTTCCACGAGCTTTAGCATCCAGTCATTCGATATTTCGAGATATTTGGCCAGTCCAATTGTGGTTGTTTTGTAAGCTAGTTCAAATTGGATCAGGCCCCGACCTCCTTGGGCTCTGGGAAGGTAAAGGCGATCTACGTCTGCCTTTGGGTGGTGCATCCTATTACAACTCAGCAGCTTGCGTATTTTCCTATCTATATTCTTTACTTCACTCATATTCCAGTTCAACACATTGTAGCTATAAGTAACAACTGGAACTGCTAAGGAATTTATAGCTAACACCTTGTTACGTGCATTTAGTTCAGATTTCAGGACTGCACGAAATCTCCTATAACATTCCTTCCTGATCTTCTCTTTCATGCTTGCATGCTGAATACCAGAGCCTTCATTTATCCCTAAATATTTGTATGTTTGTTCTTGCTCAAGCTCTCTTATGACTGTGTCAACATCTAACACGACTGAATTTGTGGTCTTCACTTTCCCTTTCTGGAAAGTGGCCTTGGCACACTTCTCAAGTCCAAACTCCATCCCGATGTCATCGCTGAATGCTTTCACAGTGCACAATAGGCCTTCAAGTTCATTATTGTCTTTACCATAAAGTTTTAAGTCATCCATATAAAATAGATGGTTTATTTTTTTATTGCCAATTTTATACCCATACCCTGTTCTGTTTAATTTACTTGTAAGGGGTATTAGGGCTATGCAGAATATTAAAGGTGAAAGTGAGTCACCTTGAAAAATTCCACAGTTGATGTTTATATTTTCTGAGGCAAGTACTCCATTAGAGTGGTATAATTGGAGATTCGTATTCCACAACGACATATTGTGCTTCAGGAAGTTTGAAGTCACAGAGGAAATTTTGAAGATGTCCAGCGATCTCAAGATCCATGGATGCGGTATACTGTCGAAGGCCTTTTTATAGTCAATCCATGCGGTGCTGAGATTTCTGCGCTTGTTGTGACAGTTCTCAAGGATCATACGATTGATTAGCAGTTGATCTTTGCATCCGTAAGAGCCTCGGCGGCACCCTTTTTGTTCAATGGGGAAAATATCGTTCTTCTCCATGAATGCATATGTTTTCTCCGCCAGGATAGATGTTAGGATTTTATACGTGGTGGATAGACAGGTTATAGGCCGATAGTTTTTTGGAAGGTTGGTTTCGTTATTCTTTTGGAGTAGGTAAGTAATGTCACTTGCTAACCATTCAGGTGTTTTCTTTGGGTCTCTCATAATTCCATTGAGCAGCTGAACTAGCTTACCGTGTGCGCATGGGAGCGATGCGAGCCAGAAATTCGGCACCCTATCTTTACCGGGGGATTTCCAATTATGGGCCTTCGTGAGTGCCTTTCTTAGGTCTGTTATTGTGATGTCTTCCCATGCTTGTTGTTGTAAATTTTGGTAGGATCCTTCAGTTTGTATAATCCAGTCTGCATTTATGTTGTACGTCTTCTTGTCACTCCAAATACTTTTCCAAAAGTTTTGAACTTCTTCCATGGGAGGGGGGTATTTAACGGTTACTTTCTCCTTCCCTATTTCTCTGTAGAATTTTTTGGCATTGGAGGTGAACAGCTTATTTTGCTTGTAAAACTTGTTTCTCTTCTCAAATCTTCGTATTCTTTGGGCTTTTGCTTGGACTTTTTGTTTCAGCGTTTCTTTTATTGATATTATTATTATTATTATTATTATTCAGGTCACTGCCTGAAATCGAACTCAGTATCTTGGGGTCAGTAGCCCGCGCTCTTAATCACTACGCCATATGCCCAGAGAAAAAAAGATGACCGTAGATGACTAAAATTGATTTAAACCGGAAATATATACTCTAATCTGTGCTGCCCAAAATCAAGCACTAACAACACACTACATAACATACAGAATAGACAACACAGCAGAAAGTGAGAAGTGCAGAATCTGTGGACAAAACAGTGAAATTCATGGCATATTACGAGCCAATGTACACCACTAGCCCAGAGGGAATATAAGAGACGCTACGACAATATAGCCAGGCTTGTCCATTAGACACTTTGCAACAAGTATGGACTTGGCAGAGCAAAAAAATTGGTATGAGCAAACGCTTGAAGACATCGTCGAAAATAGAAATGCAAAGATCCTATAGGATTTCATGATTCAGTGCGACCATGAGGTAGAGAATAGGAACCCAGACATAGTCTTAATTGAGAAAGGAAACAAACGATGCTGTATCAACGATGCTGTATCATACCCAGCTGACAACAAGATATGCGATAAGAAAGAAAGCTTGGGAGATTAAGCAGTTGTGATCGATGGAAAAGGTAGCAGTAGCACCAATAATTGTCGGAGCCCTGGGAAGAGTGAGCAAAAACTCGAGAAATACGTGGGCCGCAATAAGGGTGGAGCACTGGCAGAAAACAGAACTGCTTGGAAACGCCCGAATACTCCGGAAGGTGCTCGAAAAATAAAAGGCGTTACCTTAGTTTACTGGTTGTGAACAGCAGACACCGCAGTACATCTCCAGCGTTAGAAGCTGTTAATAATAATAATAATAATAATAATAATAATAATAGTCTACACAATCATATACATATTTTGATACCCATAGGACTACACATAGATCTCAAAGTTTACACCAATACGTGCAATTTACAGGACACACTCACGCATATGAAAGCACGCATCACAAAGGAAGCAAAAACAAAATCAAAACATTTTCCTTTTTTTATTTTCATTCTTATATAGATATAAGTATTAGAGACAGAGGTATAGTCGAACTAACACAGACCACACTACCAGAGTGAACAATTCATAAGTTTAAAAACACCACAAAAAAACTATGTTCGGAGATAAATTTATCAACACAAAAATTACTGACGAATGCAGATCTGCTAGCCTTAAGAAGCTACGATATGAACAATGTTTACATGCGGAGAACACGAAGACGGTGTGGTCGCAAAAAATTAACCCTAAAATGACAGATCCGTCTCCTGATGTCAATGTCGAAACTCGTCATGCTTCACTGTTTACAAAACAAATTACAAACCGGATTGGTCATCGACCGTATTACAAAAGACCACATACTCGAATGTTGAACTAGATTCGAATTGGAAGATCAGCTACTTATTCAAATGTTACCAACATACAGGAGCTGGAAGTACCCCACAACCGGAATATTCCAACAGATGGCCATTCATGCCCGTCATCAAATAGCCAAAAGAAAAAGAATTAAAAATGGTTTGGGAAGATAATAAAGAAGTTCTTACGACCGTCTACCATGGCATTGTTAAACAATTCAGTGATGACATCATAATGCAATTTGGCCTCGATAAATGTGCAAAAGCTACCTTTATCAAAGGAAAAATGACAGAAACATGTAACGTTAACCTTGACCAGCAGAATGCCATAAAAGAGTTAGACCCAGCGGAGAGCTTCAAACACCTTGGGGTAATTGAAGGGGACGGAATCAAGCATCCAGTGATGAAGGAAAGGATCAGGAGAGAATGTTATTGCAGAGTAAGAGTAATACTCAAGACAGCTGAATGCGAGAAACAGGATCGAAGCGATCAATGCTTTAGCCATACCAGTCGTGACTTACAGTTTCAATATCTTTCCAGTAATACCAAGTTCGCGTAGTTTGTGATATGTCATCCCATGATCAACATTGTCAAAAACGTTGGCAAAGTCGAAAGGAAACTCTTAAAAATATCTGCAGTGGTTTTGCGGGAGATATCTTGCATGTTTTTTGGAAAACAGACGGAAACCCATCCTTGCCCGTTGCTGAGTTTGAGCTCATATCATCAGTTGCCGATATTACAGCTTCCTATTTTATGTCGATATAATCGATACTTGCTTTTTTCTCATCTAGGGTCTGGAGCGTTGAAGAACCCTTTAGGCTCACCCACTTGCAATCTTCCCGATGGAGAAGACACCCTAGAATTGCTTTATTCTAGTACTTCAGCTATCTTGTAGTGCATTGAGTCAGATTCTTTTGCGAACTTCTAGAAGACTTTGGCACTTATTTTCCACAGCCCTGGTTTTTTCTTTATACACTTTGCTTTACATGTGAGAGTCTTAGTTTATTTCCTATCACTAAAAGTCTCTCTTCTAGGATGAGTTTCTCATTGTCAATATGTTGTTTATTTAAGCGATTGATATCTTTATTTTCTCTCTCTCATAAGGACTCTCCTGACTGAAGAAATGATGTTTTTTATGCAGTTGCTCAATTCTCTGGAATAAATCTAATGCATATGGCTCGCTTTATTGATATGAATTTTTCAAGTTCCATATCAATGTCTTGAATAGAGGAATTTTAGGCCAATTTTGCTGAATATTCCATTTTACAATTGACTTCCAGTGAGCCTTGTAGAAGCTTAGATTAGACAGGATTTGGGTGCGCCTGTGTTAAATCCATCATTTATCTGAGAAGATTGTTGGTGTTATTTTCAAGTTGGGGATAAGACCCATATTCTTGGTGAAACAAGGTCAAATGTTATCATTCTTGGTTGTGGAGAGTATTGTTTGCCCCATTGAATATCCTTTTTGTGAAGTCAAGTGGAGTTTCTGCTTTGAACGCTCTTTGTCATTTGTGAGGTTATGTGATCATCGGGCCATTTGAAGTTGGTAAGTTAAAGTCACCCATCAGATGTATATCAATACTTTGATCCAGTTATATTAGCACTTCTTTTATCATTGCAAGACTGCCTTCAAGTTTACCATTGTGATTTGAGGCATCAGGTGTGTGATAGTGTGTGTATATCATCACATCGAGTTGCATTAAATGCACTATGAGTGTCACATATCGAGTTTGAGTGTGACAACAAGTTTGGAGGTGGAACATCTTCGCGGATGCACAATGCAACTCCACCGGGACTTATCCCACTTCTGCCTGCGCGGAACACTGCGTACTTTGGTATGTGCATCTCGGCGTTATTTACATCTGCAGAGAAATGTGTCTTTGTAAGTGCAATGCATATCTCGATTGTATACAGAAAGATCCCTCAGATATGGAATCTTTCGATTGCTGTAGCTTTGTAAGAGTCCTCTAATATTTAAGAGAATATTGTCAGCTTTGTGATTGTCGGCTTTGCGGGACTGGTAGCCATCCTAGTCTGTTATATGTAGCGGTTTTGTTGGTGGGTGTGTTTGACTTAGTCGTGTTTGCACCCTTGCTAGCTGCAACACCATTTTTTGGGCCACACCTAAAATATTTTGTTGCTCGATAGTTGCAAATAGCACTGCATCCGTCGTTTGTAGCGTGAAGTGAAAAGTGGAGGGAAAGTAAGAAGAGAAGGCAAAACATGTGAGAGAAGGGGAACGAAAGAACGAAGAGTGAAATGAACGAATAAGCGTGAAAGGGTTGATAGAAATAGAATTATACAAGATTTTGACCGACCAGTCCGTCATGCGTCCATTTGACACCGCTGATCACAGCACGCTGTCCATTCCTCTCTGGATCGCGCCTTTCTCATCCACGTGATCCCAATCGTCCTCCTGAAATCGTAACTCCACCGTCGGGGAGGACTTCCGGGTGGTCTTATCCGCTCGCGCGGGTACCACTCGACAACTGCGTGCGTCCAGCGATTATCGGTGAGCCGGGCGACGTGTCCAGCCCACCTATACTTGCTGCGTGTATACTCTGCGATGACATCTCTCACGCCGGACTTCTTTCTGATGATCTCGCTATTTATGTGCTCTCTCAACGAGATACCCTGCATTAACCTTTCCATGGTTCTTTGAGCCGTTACCAGTCTTTGCTCTTCTCTCTTTGTGGTAGCCCATGTTTCACTACCATATAACATTGCAAGCAGAACTGCACTGTTAATGAGGTTGGCGCGGGTGGTCTTGTCCAACCTTCCCTTAAGCACATCCCTTATGCCATTGAACGCCTTCCATCCGGCCCTTACTCTCATTGAGATCTTCTTTTCGATATCTCGGCACATATTTACTTCCTGTCACAGGTAGACATATTCCCTTACCTCCTCTATTTCATCACTGCCGATCACCATTCGACCTGTTGGTACGTTGTCTGACCGCATGAACTTTGTTTTCATGCGGTTCATCTTGAGACTTACTGCAGAGCTTTTGATGTCGAGCTCCGTCAGCATGAGCTGAAGCTGATCCCTGTTTTCAGCGAAACGGAGGTGGGTGAGGAGTTCGCCATTAATGTTGACACCACCTTGCCAGTCGATACCTCTGATGATCTGTTCGAGACATGCAGTGAAAAGTTTTGGGGAGATTGTATCTCCTTGCTTCACTCCCTTCTCGACCGGCACTCGTATGGGTGATGACAGTAGAGCTATGTCGGTGGTGCATCCGGAATTTGCCTCTCTGAGCAGCTGCACATATTGCGCTTCGACTCCTTGCCTCTGCAGCGAGTTCAGCACTGCGTTGGTTTCGACGCTATTGAAGGCATTCTCATAGTCTATAAACGCAAGGCAAAGATTATTCTGAACAGGTTATCACGTCGTCTCGACGAACAACAACCGAGGGAACAAGCAGGCTTCCGGAAGAACTACAGCATCAAAGCGAAATCGACTACATCCTGGTTGATAAGCGACGTATATTACATGACGTCTCCGTCGTGACGCCATTCAACACCGGCAGCGATCATCGTCTGGTATATATATATATATATAAAATGGGACAAGAACGCAAAACACCCGGACAGCTAGGTGATACAAAAAGGGAAAAACCAACTCATCCAGATAGACGATACAAAGAAATCAAGGACGCGTTATTCGAATCTCTCCATCCTCAGTCAAGAACCGGATCATCCTCGCAATTTCGGCTGATTAACCTTGAGATTACTCCAATCGGGCCAGCCCCAAGGAAAAACTAAGTTAAGAGCATATATATATATATATATAATATATATATATATATATATATATATATATATATATATATATATATATATTATATATATATATATATATATATATATATATATGTGTGTGTGTGTGTGTTTTATAGAAAAATCAAAGTGGAAATTAGGTGTAAGAACAACAAGCAAGTATAATATCTTTTGACTCGGAAACGGAAAAGTCTTTTACATTTCGAGTCTACGCTCTTCGACAGAAAAAAAAGAGGAAATAAATAATGAACAAAAAGGTGTTTAGTTCAGTGGCCTAACGTAGCAATTGATTGGGAAAAAAGACTTTAAATGAAACGGAGACAACAATAAAGAGAGGTTGAATGAAGGGGAGATAATTCATGGTGATACCACAAAGAGAAGGTGCCTATACGCATGCGTATGTGAAATTGGTGTGTGTGAGTGTGTAAGTATGTATATGTGAATGGGGTAAGTGAGTGTGACGTGTGTGTCTGTGCATGTGCGCGTGTGTATTATGTGTGTGCCTGTGTAAGGTGTGAGTGTGCGTATATAACATATGTGAGTGCGTGTGTGTAATGTGTGTGTGCGTGTGTAAAGTACCTGTGTGTGTGTTGTGTGTTTATGCGTGCTGCATGTGTGTGCATGTGTGTATGTGTATATATTATCTGTGTTCAGGATATATGTACTTGTGTGGGTATGAGAGTATATTTATGTATGTGTGTAAATATATATGTGCTTATACTCAAACTATACGTGTACTTATATATGTATATACACATATGTGTTTTTATGAATGTATATTTGTTAATTGTGTTATTGTGCATGTAAGTTATAATATATGCGATAGAGGACATTTTCATTTATTTACTTGCAGGTCAGTTGCTAGCTAACATAACGTACTTTCACATTCCCAACGTATACAAATATGTACTTCATAAAGGATATATGCGATAAACAATTTTAAAATCCAAGAAACTATTGCTAAATTTTACGTTTGATCCTACTAGAAATATTCTCTTATATATGATATACTATTAGTACAGCGCCATTTGGTGACATGCTATTGAATATAATAATTTCGACTACGTTTAACTTACATAAACATGGGTTACTTTGGACCATTACCTTGCATATTACAAAATTAGAAAATACTGATTAAACTATGTTGCACGAAGATAACGGAAGCAAGTCTATACATGAGTGTCAAAATGAAGAAGAGCACTCGTTTGGTATTCTCAGATGAAAAATAAAACACATGGAAATGAAAGAAAATATACAGAAAAGTTATACTAATCTTTTAAAACATCTAACCACTGTGGATGATGTAGGTAATATTTATAAATACGTTAGCCATGCTAGTTATGATATACAACTTCAATATAAAAGTTTGAAATTGATAAATTAGAGAAAAAAATTTATGAAACAACTGACAGCGTGCCGAAATCACAACCCCACTCGGAATATAACATAATATACCTACCCTGCGCACAAGTGGGACATAGCCTGATTTTTTATGCAAAAATATGAAACAGCTCGAGTGAAACTAGGAATATGCAAACGAAATACTCAATTACTGATAAATGTAATAAAGAATTTTCAAAACGCGCGCGCAACACAGATACTTCACGCACACGTACACACATCACACACAAATACGTGGAAACGATGAAATACGAAACTGAAACAAATTGCGTTGAACGAATAAATTCATATGACAGAGAAACATAGATGTTTAATAATACAAAATAACAACATAAAATGAAATGGGAAAAAAAGGCATGTTAAAGAGGAAAGAAACAGAAAATCTATTAACTCAATGCGAAATAATCTGCAAGACATACCAGATACATAAGGTAAAACCAAAGCTAGTGACTGCACAAAATTTCCGAAATGTGTATGCTTAGCGGCGTTAGGCGAAACTTGTAAGTGTATACTGAAAATTTTGTTGTTATAAGTAGTAATTCGCACATTTAGAAGCCCCCAAACAAACAAGATAGACGTATAGAAAAGCACACACCCGCACTCACACAGAGGCATATTTATAGAAACGCAGTGCACAAACACATCTAAACACATTCACACAAACATTTGTTATAATATGTATCATATATTGCAGTGTGTGACTCATTGATGTGAGCCTCAAGAATACGTTTGTGAATACAGTATTGATACAATAATATTAACATGACTCTTGACATATTCATTGACATTTCACTTAGACTTGTCCCAATGGTTCGATCAAAATGCAACACTAGAGTTAGAAGAGATGTCGTGATTCCATTTATAATTGATTTGGACTAACTAGTCTAAGTAATTGTTTTGCTATTTCAGTGGTTGTTTTTTTCCGACAGTAAAATGTATAGCAGACAATTCTAACTTTTTAACATTTATTAGAAAACATTTCTAACCTGCGGTGTTCTGTTAACGCATCGAATAACTACACCGTTGGTTTTAATTACATATATTTTCATTGAAAATTTCGTGGTCGTCCAATTAATTTCGAATCTCTATCTGTAATTAAAAAACGTATGAGTTCCATAATAGCTCATTGAGCACGTAAGGATATATTATTAATGGTACGCTGATACTTCAAACACGAAATATTTTCGAAACACTTAATTTTTCTTAAAGGATTTTCTATTCGTTTTATTTGTCGTGACATTGTGAGATTATTCTATTAGAAGGAGAATGAAAACTATTTATTTCCGAGACACTTGAATAATCATTCCAAACTCGTTTGAAATTAACTAGTTGTAATTTGATTTTATTTGAGTGCATTATTTATTGCTTTAATGCGTTGGTTCTAGAATATTTGAATGTATATTCGTATGTCTATACATCATACTGGCGAGCATTAACTTGATATGTAAATATTAAAATAATTAACAAAAGGAGGAATCAATAAATGAATATAAATATATATATGTGTGTATATATATATATATATATATATATATATATATACATATATTTAATTATATACATGCATACATACAAAAGGCACACACGTATACAGTGCTATAAATTTTATATCATATTATCAAATGTAAAACATATATTTAAACAATCGTTATATTGAGACCAGTACAAATTCGAATTTATTTCAATTATATCTTCAGTGAATGGATATGTAAGGGTTTTAACAAAATTATACAATACACATTCATACTGATGCGTCTTTTCATGAGATTATAAATATGTCCTTTATCAAAGAGTAGTATCAGTTGTAAGATTAAAAACTACTAGGTATATATGTATGTTTGTTTGTTTCATGTAGTATGTATGCTCGTATGTATTGGTGTATGTACATATTATATTCATACATCTTTATTTATTTATTTCTCTGTAAATACAAATATAAATATATATAAGTATACAGATATACATCACATCATATATATATATATATACGAAATGGGACAAGAATGCAAAACATCAGAACAGCTAGGTGATACAAAAAGGGTCAAGAAAACATCCAGATAGACAATACAAAGAAAACAAGGACGGGTCATTCAATGCTTTCTATCCTCAGTCAAGGACCGGATCATCCTCGCAATTTAGACAGGCAAACTCAGTTAACTCTTCTATTAACTCTTCAATGATGTTGAAGAAGTATTCATCTCCAGTGAGCCATTGAAAAGGCAGATTATTTTAGGAAAGGGAGAGAATAGGCACAGGGGTGCCCGTTTATTCCAGAAAATAAGTTGGAAGTGACATGTGCCTTTTCGTCATCAGTGTGAACTTGAAATTCAACGATTGGCAAATTTGGAGACCACCTGTAGTAGTAAACCTATACGAATATCACACAGGCCTACTAATATAGGGGAGCTCAAAATATTGAAATTCTTGTTTATTATTGTGCCCTCTTCATTTCATTTTTCCCACACATTTTCCACGTACTTGAAATGTCAACCGCCACTCAAACAGTAATCTGAGTTTTGAGGCCCATCTAGCCTATCACATCACTATCACAATGTAGAAACCTAGATGAATAGTTACACAAGTAGAGAGAAACTTCGCTGCATTTCTTCAAGCGCATTGCATTCTGAATATCAATCTCGCTCAGGCCAACTTGCATTTTATCTTTTCCGGATCTCAACCAAATAGAAAACGTTTGGAAGATTGTTGGAGATAGGGTGCGAAGGAGAAATATAAAGAACCACGATGAACGCTGGGAATTGTTGAAAAGCGAATAGAACAATATTACTCCATCATCTTGCAAGAAATTCATTCAGTCTTGTGGCAACGGACGTCAGGAGGCCATTAATAGTAAAGGGATGTTCATAAAATATTAATAGGAAGGGTATCTTTTTTGTTCTTGTTCTATTTTTCATTGTTTTTCTAAGAGACCCTGAACATTTGGCCGTGGCAGTTTGGAAGGCTATTTCTTTATTTTCTCCTTACTTACGAAATATCTAATTCATTCACTTGAAATGTTTACGGAATATAGATATTATAGGCGCAGGAGTGGCTGTGTGGTAAGTAGCTTGCTAACCAACCACATGGTTCCGGGTTCAGTCCCACTGCGTGGTATCTTGGGCAAGTGTCTTCTGCTATAGCCCCAGGCCGACCAATGCCTTGTGAGTGGATTTGGTAGACGGAAACTGAAAGAAGCCTGTCGTATATATGTATGTGTGTATGTGTGTGTGTGTTTGTGTATCTCTGTTTGTCCCCCTAGCATTGCTTGACAACCGATGGTGTGTTTACGTCCCCGTCACTTAGCGGTTCGGCAAAAGCGACCGATAGAATAAGTACTAGGCTTACAAATAATAAGTCCCGGGGTCGATTTGCTCGACTAAAGGCGGTGCTCCAGCATGGCCGCAGTCAAAATGAATGAAACAAGTAAAAGAGTAAAAGAGTATTAGATGTATCTTAATATATCTGAAATATCTAGTCTCAACGTTTTGTTAATCTGTTATAATTCAATATACACTTGTCGTTACTGAGCCTTATATTATGGCCACTACTGAACAAGATTGTTAAGCACGAAGCTTAACAATGTTGTTATCGTGCAATACCTGTGCAAGATTTTTTTTTTAAGTGAGAAAAGGCTGTGCACCGAGTCAATTCCACTCACTAAGCAAAAACAGCCATAAACCGAAAAGAAGAACAAAGCAACGTCATCGATAACCACTGAGCCGCAGGTTTTATGTCAGAGTTATCCCAGTTACTTGAGTTGCCTTCTCCTAGACGGATACCCTAACAAAGGCTAGGAGTCAGTTCTTCACTCCCAATGATTTAACCGCGCGATCGGGTATTCAGTCCGATTATTTCTATGCCCCCGCGCATGATACAACCTTAAGCTGGAAAAGATTGATATAAGAGGAGAAAAAAGAACATACGATATATAAAAAAGAACATTGATATACAAAATATACTTAAAATATATGGTGTAAAGTATATAAAAATTTATATAATGAGCAAGCTATAAAAATATACAATATGTAAAAATTAGTAAGAAAAAGGCATATATACATTAAGTATACAATTACACATTTATTGGATGGCCGTTGACTCTCAAGAGTTCCTTCGCCCTTTGACAGGTTTTGTTTTTCATCCCGCAGGGAGATCAATAAATATCCTCCTCACCAAGCAAGCTTGGTGGGGTTGCCGCTTTAGTCGCCGACGGCCCGACCATGCAACAGGTTGTACTAAGTTACATGTTACCAGTAGCACTCGAAAGTGACCTGACATAATATATATATATACATATACACATATATATATATATATATATATATATATACACATACATACATACATACATACATACATACATACATACAGTAGCGGCCATAAGATAAGGTTCAGTAAGAACAAGTGTATATTGAAATATTTATCATAACAGATTAAAAAAACGTTCTTACTGACCCTTATAATATGGCCGCTAGTGTATATGTATGTATGTATATATATATATACTTTATTTGAAAGCAGCAGAAATTTAACAAAGGCTGTTACTCAGAGTTTCACGTTCCCGTTCGTCGGACAGTTTTGTTAAAATAGAACAGAAATAACGATATGATCAAAACTAGTTAAAGGATACACCTTTCAAAATGGATTTGTTTCATTTGTCCTTTCAAATAACGGTCTTAAGCATGCGATAAACAAAATAAATGAATTCAATATAAATTCATCCTATTATAAAAAAAAAGTCGAGGAAAAACCTTAATTCGAAGAGCGGATTCAAAATATATATTGTCAATAATTATATATGAAATATAATTCTATTAATAAAATTAATATGGTAAAAATCAGAATATTTTACAATAGTATACACGCATACCAAACCATCAATATACATACATACATCAAAATACACAGATGGATACACACAGACCATATACATTTGAAGACATATATAAGTAAGACGTAAATATACACACAAATACACATATACGTATGTATACATATTTACTCTTTTATTTATCTGTTTCAGTCATTTAACTGTGGCCATGCTGGAGCCCCGTTTTTTAGTCGAGCAAATCGATCCAATGACTTATTCTTTGTAGGCCTAGTACTTATTCTATCCGTCTTTTTGCCTAACCGCTAAGTTACGTGGACGTAAACACACCAGCATCGGTTGTCAAGCGATGTTGGGGGGGGGACAAACACACACATATATATATATGCATATACATATACACGACGGGCTTCTTTCAGTTTCCGTCTACCAAATCCGCTCACAAGGCTTTGGTCGGCTCGAGGCTATAGTAGAAGACACTTGCCCAAGGTGCCACGCAGTGGGATTGAACCCGGAACCATGTGGTTGGTAACAAGCAACTTACCACACAGCCACTCTTACCCGCATGCACAAATCACTTGGTGTATACATATAGACTAGAAGTAAAACGCAGAGAGGGGGGAGAAAAAGAAAAAGAAAACGTAAGGATCTTATAAGCAACAGTTAGCTAAAGAAGTGTCTAAGAGAAGGGGATAAGCGCGTAAAGTTAAAGGACTCTATACAAGTAACGCACCCTCAATGCTGGGAAGATGGTATTTTCGAGTTAAAGGAAAGATGGAGACGCATTAAGCAACAAAATTGTTCATATCTGGTTGACTAAAAATGTAATGGCAAGTATTTATTGACCTTTTTCTTTTCTTTAAAAATTGGCTCGAACTTTCCGGACAACCCACTATATATATATATATATATATATATATATATATATATATATATATATATATACATCCATACCTATTTTAAGTGTGTGTGTGCGTGCGCGTGTATATGTATATCTATATTGTACGCATGTATATATGGTTTTCTTTTAGGAAATGCTAGATTATATACATAAAGCCACAAAATACTAACATTGGTGGATAAAGGTTCTATCAGCATTAGAATATCTAAAGACAAATTCCATCTGAATATTGAATAGGATTTGCGCTAAGGTAAACAAAATTTAGTGAATAGTGTATCCTATTCTTCAAAAGACTCTATGGATTCTTTATCGAATTTTCATTTTACAATAACATGATATAGATAATCAAATGCCTGCCAACAATTTTAAAATGAACAAGAGTATATTTGTTGCATTGATGAATATGATTAGCAATCTGTATGCAGTGTTTCAAAGATAAGAACAGATATATTGATGCATACACAGTCACGCACACTTAATATGTGCGTATACATGTGTGTGTGTGTGTGTGTGTGTGAGTGTGTGTACAAACATAACATATACACAGTTACACACATCACTTCTGGCCAATTATTCGCCTTCAGAATTACGTTTTTAATTATAGATACATACAGATAAACAATAAGTAGAAAAACAATGTATGTATATTAAGCATAGTTGATATGTAGAATACTGAATAGTATTCTTAATGCCGCAAGTAAGTTTCTGTGAGTTCAATAACTGATTTATATATGCTTCCCTTAAACCAAACATCACACACCCACACACGCATACTCACACACATAAAACACATATACAAAGGCACATACACAGATGTATACACTCATAAATTTATGTATTCATGTATGTATGAATATAGAAAGTGAGATATTCCTTGTGCAAGAACTAATTTTATAAGACACGAAAAATATTATTTACTATTTCAGACACATTTCTGAATTTAATACCACATTTTGAAAATTTGACATGATGACTTATAATAATAGCACCGTTCACTCGAAGCAAAATCTCGGACTTAACTAGACTTATAATCAGAATAAATGGCACAAATATAGGCATTATGACACATACACACGTAAATTGATTTTTATTTATCGAGGATAGAGATATATCTTCCGCCCAGTCAATGAATTCGTATCTGCTGAAATGCTAGTTCCCTCAGCCACACCTTGCTTGACAAATTTTAATCAAAATTAAGTTAACACCAACCACGCGCACACCTCCACTGGCACCAGCATAATATCATTTCAATTATATTTTCTTTTTTTCTTTGAATAGTTTTAAGTTCTTTTATATTTAATCCAAAACATTCCAGCAAGATTCTTTTCCTCCTAATCTTACTTCATTTATTAGTCATCTACATTATTATTATGACATCTCATATCCACTTGCATTGACATCTCCGGCCTTGACCGTAAATCAGTAGCATAAACAACAACTACTACTATTACTGTTACTCTTGGCGTTGCTGTTGTTGTGGTAGTTGTCGCCGTCGTCGTCGTTGTTGATGTTGTTGTTGCTGCTGCTGTTACTGTTAATGTTAATGTACCCTTGAGGACCCGAAAAGGTAAACGCAAATCGAACAATAATCTTAGCAAAATAATATGGTGATGCGAGCAAATGACAGTGGTGCCTTTAAGTAATGATTCCGCAACAGCAAACCCATCTGCAGTTACGCTAGTAATATTAAAGCATTATCCCTATAACCACCAGCTCCACTATCACAACGGCCGCCATCAAAAGAACAGGCGCATGCAAAATCGCATGAATACCAACACTTCAGAACACATTCCCCAACACGAACTAAAAGCAAGGACATCTTAGTCTGCCATAAGTACAAACAATACAAATCTAACGGATCATATACAGTAAAATACAAGCATTTCAAAAAATGACTACATCACGAATAACATACTATCGCACACAAAAATCTTTCATGCGCTGTAATATAAATTCATCTTAAATATAGGAGACTTCAGTGGAAATCTAAGCGAAATTCTATATAATGATCTACTCGTGGTAACACCCACAGCATGTCGACCATAGGAATGATATCAGTGAACCTTTCTCACTTCTCTTTTCCTTATCAACATAACAAGCATTCCATCATTGTACCAAAACAAACAAGTTTAATTTTTTCCATCAAGTTGAATTCTTCCATCCAATATTTACATGATTATTGCATTTATATGCTTCGAAATCCAATACCAAAAATGGAATCGATCATACTATACAACAGTCCTCGTGATTCCAAGCCATTTGTCTTTTGAAAAACCTGGTGGGGACTAAAACAAAACGGTACAAATATAGTAACAGCCTTACGGATTCGAGCTAAAAGGTAGGTTAGAATTTGGGCGACAGCATCATTGCAAATGAATGTATTTTAGAGTATTGTGTGGGTGTTTGCATGTATGTGGCTGTTGTATGTGTAAGAAAATTGTTGATAAATGGTCGACAAGAGAACATGCACAGCCATTAATTTCTTGAGCGTATAAATATATAACCTGTTACATTGCACATTCTGGTTGCGTATTCTCGTCATAAATATGCAGTTTATATGAGGGCATATGTGAGCCAGGCAGTATATTTTATGTTAATTTACATCGAAAATATTCCAGCTTCTCAACACATCAATGTTCATGTAATTCTGTTATTGAATAGATTGAAACTCTTTGTATCATGTTAAAACGGTGGGGTGGGTTAAATCGCATGGCGTAATCAGTAAAGCAGTTGCCTTGAATATAACACATAACTGTTCTCGTGAAAATGCAAGTTTCATTTTTATCTGAAACGCGTAAATATTTATTTACATCGATGTGTCTGCCAACATTCTAATGTGTTTTTCACCCATATATGTGTATTTGTGCGTATACGTGTGTATGTGTTTGTGTGTGTATGTTTGTGTGTGTTTGTGTTCATGTGAGCCTTTGTGTGTATTTTATCCTATCACAGATATTTACACTGTTGATGTGTGATTGCCAACTACATATTTCGAGTTCAGTCCCATCCTGACCTTAGACTTGTAAGTGGATCCATTACACGGACAATGAAAGAAGCCCTACGTATATATAAGTCTATACATGTGGGGGTGCGTGTGTGTCTGTTTCTGCGTGTCTGTGTAACAGAGTGTTTGTGTTTGAGTCTGTAATTCACCAATGGTCGGTAACTGACTTTGGGTTGTTTATGTCTCCGTAACTTAGTGGTTTAGCAAAGAGATGGACTGTGACATTTAAATAAAAGGAAAATATGTCACTACTGACATTGATTTTTTTTCGACCAAAACCCTTCAGCTATATATATATATACATACATATACATACATATACATGTATGTGTTTGTGTATGTGTATTATATATGCAGATATGTGTGTATATGTATATATAAAAGCATACATATACGTGTGTGTATACATTTTTGTATGTGAGTGTGTGTACGTATATGTATGTATTAATGGCAGCCTAATTTCGGTCATGCGATAGAGACAATAAAAATACAACATGGCGCATGTAGATAAGCGGAGAATGAGGATCGTCAAGAAACAAAATAAATACGAACTTATCCTAATAGTATATTTCATCCATTATATAATGTTTATGTCTTTAATAAATCTTTTTGTTAGAATTATTCGATACTCATGTTCCAAACAATAGTTTAAGCGCTATAAATCTATGACAATAGATATGTTGAAATATTCCGTAATTAAATATGGTAATGATGATGATTATTGGGAGAAAATTACACTCTGTAACTGTAACACGCTATTGAATGATGAAAAAATCAACTAAAATCCAGAAAGATTGCTGTTCTGAATAATAATGATGCACCACGAAAAGAACTTTAGCATTATCTTTATTTCTTCAACGATGACATTTAAATGTAATAAACAGCAGCTATATGGTTTTTCTTTTTCACCGTATATTTTACTTTGGAACCAGCATTAAGATCTCATTATTTTCGTTTGTTATGTCAGAAAGTATTATATGAAGAAAACAAATGTAAGAAATCTTTACATGACCTTAACATTATATTAAAAGAAAAGAATTACACGAGGAATATCACATTTCCATACATACAGAGGACTTATATTATCAAATAAAATATGTAGCAATTGTTAAGAAAAAAATATATACATTGTCTCTTCTCCGTAATCTGTAAAATACATACCTCGATTTTTAATACTAGTACAAGGCCAAATATACCAATACATGGGGGAAGAGCTGATTACACCTGTCTCGATAGTACGACTGCGGTAGTGATTTGAACTCAAAATGCAGAGAATTAAAGAAATCCTGAAAGTTATCTTCTCATACTTTCTAGAAATTCGGACGTGCAACCACACTCCGAATCAACCATTATATACACTTTGTGGTTGTCGCAGCTGACAACTCACGTCTAAGAATTCAACTTTCACGTATCGGTTTGAAACTCGGGAACAGAAAATTCGAATAAGAAGATTTGAGGTGCCAGATATAATGAACATGTATGTGGGTTTGTACGTTACTGTGTACATTTATACATAGGTATTTGTGTGTGCATACATATATCCACAAAACCTTCTGAAATACGAAGATAATGTCTACGTATTTAATTTATTTATGATTAAACTCTCCTGCATCTGACAAAATATTATCAATATTCATAATTCTACCTGCCTGTGAATTGATGCGAAAAGGAAATTTTATTCATTTTAAGATGTGTAACAGGGATACTCACATTCCTTATTTGCGACGTTAGTATTACAGTTCTATGACATTTAGTTACCTCTGTTCTGATTTCAGTACAGCATTATATATCATATGCTATCGAATTGGAGACAATGAAATATCTACGTTTACGTAACATATGCAAGTTTAATTACAACTGAGATTCAAGGAAATGCATTGAAAATACAAATAGTAATTATCAGATACAAATAATATATTCATAAATAGTGTGTGTGTATGTGTGAGTGTATGTGCTTGTGTATGCGTGTGTGTGTGCGTGCGCGCGCAAGTGTGTGTATAAGTGCTTCTTTGTAATAGAAAACATGATCAGCGAGAGAAAAGTGCAGGAGGAAAGTGCGAAAGTTACGACGAAAAATATAGAAAAATACTGATAGAAAAAGAGAAGACCAATGTAGATATACCCGAGATAAAAATGAAATACGAATGAAACATGAACTTAAAAGATATATATAGTTACATAACACGTAACCGGATGGCATAAAGAAAACTATAATTATATTTATTTCTATTATCTTAATACACGTTATTGTCTTGTGGAACAATAAGAACACACAATGATTTTTTTATAAAGACAAGCACACAGTAACACATACACACACATAAATATTTGGAGGCGCACGAAGCAGCGTTGTGTGCAAACATATTTTCCATGTTCGAGTGTATCCAGTCAGAGGAATGCCTCTCGCAGTGGAAATAGTCTTGACAGAAAATAATTCTTACTAACTATATTTGTACAAGAAGCGATGCCAATAACCAAGGCCGGTCATGAATTTATAAATTTGTCGTTTATACTGAGTCTTTGTAGATCTTCATTTCCCAAAAGATTTTATTTTTCATAAGAAGACCTCAGTGGGTTGCAATTTTCAAGATGACGGCTGGCACGCTAAGGAAGAAATGGGTAATAGTAACAAAAGTTCTGAGGCGGAATATTCTAAGAAACTATCAGAACATCCCGTGGAACCTGTCGACTGTACTGTAGACATGTGCACTGCAGCTTTGGTTGTTAACCACAGTTACTCCGAAGTCTCAAAGATTTTTTGATGCTACGAATGAAAAAACATTTAACTATAATTTTATTCAAACAGGACGTGTGCGATGTTTACCTACTTTATAGCATATGGATATTTTCCCTTCATTGTAGCGCTGATTATAAATCGGCTTGGTGAATTTCTGGGATATAGCAATATCTGCAAACACATTAGTTTATTACATTTTGTAGAATTTGTAATGTATTTATATACATGATAAACATGATAAACAGAAGCCCAACGAAACATCCGCTGAACACCACTAATGTGTTTTGGTTGTCTTGATTAAATTCTATCGATTACTGTGGGGATTATTTGTCAGGAAACATTCAGTTGCTTACAGTAGATTTCGACAGACACCAGGCAAATACAATGATTTATTCCAGAATTATGGCTTTTTTCGGTCGAAAGTTTTACTGAATTCAGTATAGATACGCTCTGCTTTGCGGCATTCGCCCAGAGCTATTAAATGTCGCAAAAGCTTTCCTAGATAGTCTGCCACACCATGGGGACCATATTTGTTGATAAACTGTAGTGGCATTTTCTTAACGAACGTAGTTATTTGTGATCTCTTTAAGAATTAAGTAATATGCGAGCTTAGTGTGCCCAGATGGTAATTCAGTGGGTAAGGAATATACAATGTTTTACAATAAAACCTGAAACCATTTTACTCCCCAGATTACAAAGAAGAGGACGCGTGTTGGTATGTGCACACCTTCACAATATTAGCGAGGAATCTATCAGTGCATACTATTGTTTAATATTATACCACAAAAATAACTGGAGTGCGCTGATAATTTTATCTAGTGGATAGGTCAACGTTTACTTCAAGAATACTACTTAAATCAACCATATCATTATTATTGAAGGTAGACCGGAACTGCCTGAATATATTAGGGTATAACATTGGTATTGCTCCTAAGAATATTGTGTCCATCAATCAGTGGTCCAATGAATGAAAATGCACTCTATGCACTTTTGTACGGGGATAGAAATATGTCTGAATATTACAACAGCCTAGTCTTCTCCGTTACTCGGCTTTTAAAATGAAATACATAGTGTTTTCCGACTCTAGCGTAGTTATTGGCCGTAGAACAGAGTATTGCTGCCAGTAGTATGTCAGCTGAATGGAATTTTTGTGTTTGTTAGTAACATATTTTCTGAGAAACGGAGATTGTCATTAGAGAGAAGAGAGAGAAAAAGAGAGAGAGAGAGAGAGAGAGAGTAACAACCAATAAATGATAGGTCATGGTTAATCGCACGCCAGTTCACTTTGAGATTTATGTATCATATAAATGCAATAGTGTCAGTGGGTTTGGTCTAATTGTTGGACGTCGGACAACGGGGCTACAAATGTCATGTCAACGTCACACAGAAAGATATGTTTGACTCTGATATTATAAAATGGACCTAGCGTTGTTGCTTATATACGATCGCCCAAAATTTCCTTGTTATGTTGACCTTTGCATAGATTGGGACAAGAGCACATTCATAAATTTGAAATTATTATCTACTGATGATTCGTAAGGGATAATATGATTTTTTTTCTTTAGAGTATTCATATACATTTCCACAAATGTAAAGCTGCTCACCGTTTACACATATCCAGATTTGAATAGCTCGATGAACAGCTGACGTTTCGAGAAGTTTACTCTCTAATGCAGTGCAGCGTCATGTTTGTGGGTACTATAGTATTGGTTAAGTTATGTCTTTCGTGATTTACGATGATGTTTATTCTGCAATGGTAACCGATAATATGGTATTTTAGTATATTATATGCATATTATAGTGACAAAATTTCCATAAGTTTCTGCACACATGCAGGGTGTTATTACCTTAATATTCTGCATACCATGTGCATAAAATGTGCATATCATGTGCCCGGCAAAGAGAATTAGTTCTTGTGTTTGTAAAAGCAACTTAATTTTATAGATAATATGCGTCGTCTTTTTCCATTTCCTCATGTGTAGTAGTAGAAGATGTCAGAATATCATTGCTATACACAACTTGATTTGGTAAGTGATTCTTTAAATCTGTGGACACTTTTCCACTTAAAATAAATACATATTTGGACTGTGAGGACTGTTTTGAATTTTAATAAGCCTAAATATATTTGCCTGGAGAATTGAAGACAAATTAATTGGTATTAATATCTGGAATGGGAAAATTGGAAACTACAGACCCCAGCAACATTGACATGAATTATATTAATATGAAACAGTAACATCCTTGTTACTGTAGAGAAAATAATTACCACGTGAAAAAATATTATAGCTCTTTTCAAATGCGGTAGGCATCGCTGATTAACGACTTTCTGTAATTTATCTGCAGTTATTTCACACGGAAGTTTATTCGATTTAATAATTTTATTCGATTTAATGGTATTTCACTGGAAAAAAATTGCAAACAATACGACTGCCCAACCCTCATAGTATATAAACGATACATTAGCAAGATGAAAATCGTTGCAGCAGTTCAATATGAGCTAAGGCCACAGGTTGAAACAAGATAAATTTAAACAATCGATGAATGAAAATTATAAATATTCGAGCTGACACAACTTTGCCAGTTTAACGCAGAGGACATAATAGTATTCAAAAATATTATATTTGTGCTATTTTGAACTATTTTTAGTGTATTTAGAATCACTTTGTGAATTGCGATAGAAATTGATTTGAGCAGAGATTTTATTGCCATTTTTAACAGACTTAGTAACCACTCAGTGCTCAATAACATAAGTGTTCATTGCTGCTTTATTTCTTAATTATTTTCCTCTCACAAAGTTGTTCAACTGATGCGTAGAAAAATTGTAAAGCACAGAATGATTTAGTCTATGCTCAAGACATTTAGTAATATCATCAATGAGATACATTTACTAAACATTATATATATATGCCGAAATAAATGCTTAAAACAAAGGCAGTGTAACTAAACCTCATATCAAATAAATCACTGGTTCTATAATGATATGGTATTGTCTAATATAAAATATCTATATCTTTGAGGAAATTTTATATAAAATGGTAAGTGTTCTTTCTCTATATATACATTGCGAATTTGATTTTCCTAATTCATTGTTGTGATAGCCGTCATCGAACTGTATTTATGGTTCGGATGGCAATGAAGAGATTTTGTCGATCTTATCGACCAAATAATTGTACATTTACGAGTTTGCGTGCAACACGTTTCTTTGAAATATGAAAACAGAGGAAAGCGATTATCATAAAACTTTTTGCGAAAAACTACATTTTTGAAGATTTAATTTTTTTATATTTATAATCATTTTTACGAAGGTCTTTTTAAATATATGCATGTGTGTGTGTGTGTTCATAAAGTGAGAGATTTATTAATGTATTTAATCATATTGATCATCCATCATATTTCACTCAGACAGTATAAGTTACTCGTGGTTATACTGTAGAAGGCAGAGATCTCAGAAAAGTTTCACTAAAAGAGAACGGACTCGGATATACATGACTGTCCACCACAATTATTAACTGTATGACTATGAATATGATTACGTGTATAGCTCTTGTAGATATAATTCTACCTTATCACTTCCTAACCACAATCATCAGCTCACAATCACAACCAGCCAAATGCAAAGACTAGCTGATTTTCAGTTTCGCTCCAAAATATGCACTCTTCAGGTTGTTTGCATTCTCAGGTAGTGCTATTTATTCCACTAATGGCAACATGAAATGTTAGGGGTTACTTTATAGCCGCACTAATTAAACCTTCAATTCTTACATCTATTAAACTATCTCCTTAATTTCCAGCATAGTATAAATTACAGATTAACTAATAAAAGCATCGGCGCATTTACATTTCTTGGATGTTTCGTGCTCCTCTATACCAAGCCGCCAAATTAGATGTGTATGCTTGGATCCTACATGATGCATCAATGTTTTCTTGCACCAAGTTCGTTCTTGGATTTATCAACAGAGCCTTTCTCTTGCTGTGGTAACAATGATCTCTATATCACATATATACCCTTAATATCTTGAAATAAAAATTTTTTAACCTTGTGAATCAATGCTTTTCCTAATAGAAGGTTCATTCCTCAATTTTTATATTCCCGTCTGTGCAATTATTCTCATCTCATTAATGCTTCTTCACTCCACCCCACTAAACTACTTTTGCTGCATATTACAGACGATACGAAGACCTATTCCGAGAGGAATGCAAGGGATGGCCTAGTGAAAAGAAGGTAAAGCTCCTTTTGCAAAAACTTGCTACGAAAATATTTGTAAATTTATTTTGACGAGAAAGCTCGTGGAATTGTGTTTTGATGAAATGATAAATATTTTGACTAATGTTTTTAGCGAGGAAAGTTCACAGATTAACATTCGACGGAAATGTTTAAGTTTAAAGAAAAATGAGTCCGATGATTTTTAACATATGCCGGTATGGTTAATAAGGCTTGCGAAAGGTTTAATCCGGAAGAATTAAAGCCAGATATGTTCAAGTGCCTAATATTCGTTTAAGGGCTAGTGGCAAGGGAAGACGCCGAAATTAGAAAAAGAATATTATCAAAGTTGAATCAAGATGTGAAGCTCACTTTGCAGAAAGTAGCTGAGGAATGCCAACAAATAATAAACCTTCGAAATGATACAAGAAAGATAGTAGATAAGAATAATAATGTAAAAATGTGTAAAGAAAGTACAGAAAGAAGGAAAATTTAACATGGCGTAAGATAGGCAGGCCGTTGTATAAAAAAAAAACTTCTTGGAAAGTCCACGGTGTGTCAGGGGAACGAGTTCAATTCTTGGGCGAAATTTCACCAGAAATAAAACTTAAAAACAGGACGCGGAGATGTAAACTAATGGTGTCTAAGAATACAATGAATCTGTTCGGGACAGATTTAATGGAAGGATTCAACCTGTGGGATCTATTACTGAATACATTATGTACCAAGGTGGATGCGTCACAGTCCGTCTCAGAGAAAGCATCGGAAAAAATGAAAGATGCACCCTGATATTTTTTCGAAAGAGCTCGGTATGTATAAAAAATTAAAGTAAAGTTTAGTTGAAAGAAAATGCGGTGCCCGTGTTCAAACCGAAAAGTAATGTACCTTTTGCGTCGTTAAATCAAGTTGAGAAGGAATTTAAAAGATTAGAAGACATATAATCGAAAAAGTAGACTACTCTGAGTGGGCAGCTCCTACGGTATATATAAAAAAAGAACAACGAGGTAAGAGTATGTGCGAACTTCTCAACTGGTCTTAATGATTGTTTAAAAAATTACAATTATCCGCTTCCAAACCCAGAAGTATTTGCTAAGTGCAATGGTGGGAAACTTTTTTCCAAGCTGGATTTGCCAGAGGCCTACCTCCAACTACTGGTAGATGAAGAATTTGCTAAATTCGATTTTTTTTATTTCCCACCAGAGGACGAGAATGTGCTAAAATATTAACAATCAATACTCATAAAGGTCTGTACCGTTTCAAAAGACTGCCATTTGGGGTAAAGGTCGCACCAAAAATATTTCAGCAAGTGATGGATACTATGCTAGCAGATTGTGAGTTCCATACTTGGATAACATATTGATCAAAAGTGAATCAAGGGACCAACATATTGAACATAGAGAAGAGGTTTTCAAACGAATATGTGATTACGGGTTTAAAGTAAGATAGGATAAATGTGATTTTTTCTTTACAGAAATACAGTACTTAAGACAGATGATCGATGAAAACGGACGAAAACCAGACCATTCTAGGATCGACGCGATGAAAAAATGCCTACTCCCATTAAGAGCTCCATTGAATAAGTTGCTAAAGAAGGATTCGAAAAGGAGCTGGACAAACGAATGTCAGAAATCATTAGAGAAATTTTAAAAAGCGGTTAACATCAGAGTTATCATTAACTAATTTCGACCCAACTCTGAAACTATGTGTGGCATCGGATGCCAATGAATATGGTATAGGAGCTGTGATATTGCATAAATTTAATGATGGTAAAATCAAAGCTATTGCACATGCATCGTGAATTCTATTACCAGCGGAAAACAAAAAAAAAACTACAGCCAGATTGAAAAAGAGGCGTTATAATTAATCTTCGCAGTAAAAACAATTCCATAAATTCTTACATGGTAGGAAATTTAAACTAGAAATAGATCACTAACCGTTATTGGATATTTCTGTTCGAAAAAGTGTATCCCAACGCACTCAGCAAACCGCTTACAGCACTGGAGGACTACTCTGTTGAACTACGATTTCCAGATAGATGTTTCGCCATGAATGAAACTGGGACACGCAGTCTAGGCTAATTCCAAAATATGAGGAACCTTTTGAAGACACGGTGATATCAATCGTTAAGACTAGAAATGGAACTGAAGAATATTTTGTGCAATGTAGCAGGTGATTTGCCGGTAACGCTGGAAGAAATTAAATAGAAATCGGGAAATGATAGGTTTAAAAATAAGATTTTTAAAATGTTGAGTAACACGAACAATATATATCAGCGGGACGCAGGTTCAAAGCACTATTCAGTATGTGATGAGGTATTATTATATGCACAAAGAGTGGTAATGCCTGAAGCACTGCAAAACTGAGTATTAAAAGACTTTTATGTAGGATATCCGGGTATTGTCCGGATGAAGAGCCTTATGAGAAATTAGGTTTATTGGCCGAATATGGGCAGCTAAATTGAGAGACTGGTAAACCACTGTAGTGGATGCACTGTGGCAGCAAAGGCGCCCCCAGTGTAGTTTCAGCCGTGACCAAAAATGGATTCGGCATGGTCTAGACTACATGTGGATTTCACAGGACAAATAAATAGCTCTCATTATATCATTGTGGTGGATAGCTATTCTAAATGGCCTGAAGTGTGTAAATGTTCAAGGCCAACCATAAGTGTGACTATTGACTTCTTGGAAGAACTCTTCGCTCGTTATGGAATGCCAGATACGATCGTGTCAGATAATGGTACACAATTCACGGCGAAGGAGTTCGAAAGATTCTGCAAGTTGGTTCAGATGAAGCACGTGTTAACTCCCTCATACCATCCAAGGTCAAATGTGTTAGCAGAAAGATTCGTCGACACATTCAAGAAAGCCTTAAGAAGACCAGACGGGAAATCCTTGAAGATACAAGTATGACAAAGCTTTTGCAGGTGTATGGAATAACATCGAATCCAAATGCAGAATCGGGTAGGTTACACGCAGATTTGATATTTCCCAGAAAAATTCCTTCTATTTTTGACAAATGGTTGCCGAGCAAGAAACAGAAAGTAGAAAATACAGGGAAAAAAAAGAAATTTTTAACACAGGTAACAAAGTGTATTTTAAAATATATAGTAACGGAAGAAAAGGACTGGGAACAAGTAAGTATAACTGGACGTCTGGATAACGTGATGTACATGGTAAAAGGACCAAAATATGAACACAGAAGGCATTTAAACGAATTAAAAAAAGATATACCAAAAACCAAGGGAGGCTAGAAGAACCAATGGATTTATGGTATGATTTGTTCGAGGTCCCAGAAGCACAAGCAAAAGCAGAACCGACACGTTGGTCGAACAGGAAAAGAGAACCGACAGAAATGATGGAAATTAACGCTAAGAGAAAAAAATTACGCCAATTTCTCACCGAGGAAATAAAATTGATAAATTCGGGTATAAAAATTCAAAAGGGGCAGATGTTGTGCGGACGCCCCTAGACGATGAAGTATGATAGCCCAATACGTAGATATATAGGGAGAAGTCTAGACAACCGTACGTGCGATATAACACTACCAGACGTAGGGGCTTCAAGGAAGGAAAGATGAATAGTAACATAATCATAGGATAAGGTTTTAGCAAGTGAAAATAATTATGACTGAAAAATTGCCATTCTCGAAACAACTTCTTCATACGGCTGCACAGTTACTTTCGATATGTTAGCTAAGGATAACAAAATTTGCACCAAATATGGCATCACGTCTCCGATTGGTACAGAAAATATGATAATTTCAGCTGCATAAGAAAACAAGCGATCTACATACACAATACACACATATATATATATATATATATATATATATATATATATATATATGTATATCTATGTATTTACGTATGAATGTATGCATACACCTATGTATGTGTGTGTGTTTGTGTATGCATATATAAGATGAGACAGACTTGTAGTCAATCACGAATATATATATATATTCTTAGAAGTGCAAGAACAAAATGTGTGTCTCTGTGTGGGTGGTTTTACATTACCAAACGGTATTTATTAATAAATTTATATATTAGAAAAATGTCTTTGATATGTAGATCAAAATATTTACTTATAATTGTATGGTGATTAAATAGTTTAGTAATTAATACAGACCCTTTTGAAAAATGACAAAATGGCAATAGCATTACTTTTGATGATATAATCTAACTACGCTACACACTGTTCCCTTGCCAATAATTTAATAATTATTTTCTTTTTAAATTCCTTTTAATGAATTTGGTGAACTGAAATGAATTCGATTTTACTTTCTTTTTCTCTTTTCAATATTCTATACAGAAGATATATGCGTTTGTATAGAATTATATTATGTTACTGCACATTCGTTACTATGATATATATATATATATATATACAAAGAGCAATAAAGATTCAAGTTAATTTAAAAAATTTACTTGAATATGGTACCTACTTAGATGCACCAAAAAACTATACTGATTTAACAATACAGTATGTGGGTGATTATAAGCGAGAAAGAAGCAACAAGAATATAGGTTTTTAGAGAAGCAACAAGAATGGATAGGTTTCTAGAGAACTTACATGTATTTTAGCTGATGAGTACGGACTCGTTTATATGCTGTAATCTTTGCAACTTTTATAAAACCTGTCCTTGTATGAAACGATCGTACTAAAACCTATCCATTCTTGTTGCTTCTTTCTCGCTTATATATATACATATATATATATACATGTGTGTGTGTGTTCACATATGTATTTATTTATATATATATATATATATATATATATATATATATATATATGTATATATATGTATGTATGTATGTATATAATCACACATACATACGTATAAATGAGTTCTCTTCTGAGTATTTTTTGTGAATGTCAAAAGATTTCTTTATGCCAAAATTTGTACATATAATTCATGAACTAAAATTGTAAATAATATCTATTTCAATACAAATGTCTGTAGTTAAACCGAATATATGTGTGTGAGCTTCTTATTCGAATATTTGTTGGAACAGAAGTTTTCAGCCAATATTTTGCTGTTATCCTATGTTTATTGTCGAATAAAAAAAAAAAGACTCCGCCGGTTACGACGACGAGGGTCCCAGCTGATACGATCAACGGAACAGCTTGCTCGTGAAATTAACGTGCAAATGGCTGAGCATTCCACAGACACGTGTACCCTTAACGTAGTTCTCGGGGATAATCAGCGTGACACAGAGAGTGACAAGGCTGACCCTTTGAAATACAAGTACAACTCATTTTTGCCAGCTGAGTGGACTGGAGCAACGTGAAATAAAGTGTCTTGCTCAAGGACACAACGCGTCGCCGGGAATCGAACTCACAACCTTACGATCATGAGCCGAATGCCCTAACCACTAAGCCACGCGCCCTCACTATTGTCGAATAAACGTATTGTGAAGCACTAAAGATATCCTGCAACTAAGCATTCAAAGTAAATTATTATATTGTAAAAATAATCCGTATAGAAACCATTTAATATTTGTTTAACTATTGTAATTTTTTTCATATTTGCCGTTTACAAATATGAATTTTATATTCATTATGTACCTATATATTCTAATTCAAAATCAAGACATTGAGAAGTGTATAACTTGTTCGAATGTGGAGAGAGATATGATATTATACGGAGATCTTATATCTTGTTAAATTATGTCTCATTGTGAAAGTCAAGCAAGCATTCAACCGCAAATACATTTAACCTAAGTATATAATTTAAATAAAATTTCTTTCTGATAAAGCTTATGTTCTCCCCTATGTATTACAAAGTTATATTTTCCAGTAAACAGAAAGAATGAAAATATATATAGTTTTAAGTAAAAGTATCCATGAGGTCAGTAGACACTCTTTAGACGTAATCAATCCTTGGCTGAAATTTCAGAGCTCACAGAACTGGCAAGATACACAAAAAAATTCAGAATTTTGACAAAATTTATGTTAAATTCTTTCATGCTTGTCATGCATATCAACTTTTCACGGCAATTTCACCACAAATTACGGTAAACGGTGTGAATAGAACATTATCAGCTCTGTAAACCGCTAAAAGCGCATTTCTGTATCTTTTGCCGTCTTCAGTAATGGATACGATAGAATCGTATCCGTTACTGCAGCATTATGCCGTCTATACAATACTACGTATATATATATATATATGTGTGTGTGTATGTGTGTAATAAAATATGAGACAATTATTTGGTTGCCACAATAAAACTCCGAGTTTCGGATGTCAGGGCAGAAATCTGCTTCGGCATCTCGTCTGTTATTAATAGAAACAAAAATGCAATGAAAATGACCGTTAAATAAAAGGGCAAAACACAAAATCGGAGAAAGTAAAAAACGCTCACAGAATTCGCGTACGCGCGCATACACATACATACACAAGCGCGCACGCACACCTACGTACATGCGTATATATGCATATGCTCACTCACACACGGGTGAAACACATACATGCACATCCACACACACACCTATATGTATACATATATATGAAACCATACACGTGTACACTTATACATACCTGCACTCACGCACACATACACGTAGATATACCAATACGTGCACAATTATGTTCATATACACGTCTATATACGCATATGCACAAAAATAAGGGTGAAAGGTAATATACAGAAAAAATGTAAAAATACATAAAGTAATTCAAATATATAAAACTATCTAAAAATATGTATTTAAAAATATAGAGAACTAAAATGCTTGTACGTGGACATAATATAAAAAGCAGGTTCTATCTGTGATGTCGGGAGGGCCAAGAACGTAACAAATATTTAGCCACATTGTGACGTGTTCCAAAATGTTCAGTTCTTGAATTTAGACATGTAGCGGGGTCTAAGCTGCTTTTCCAGATGAGCCTTCTTTCCATAGCACCAAGACTGCACTTTCCACTGCCGTTGGTGCAAGGCTTACACTTGGCTAAGATCTTCTAATGGATGTTGTGAATGACACCTTTTCCTTTCAAGGGCCATATATATCTGGGTAATTTTTTTTGTTGTTTTTCTTTTTTCCAAGTGTCTGAAGCTCAAGGTGTGATTGTTGAACCTGATTTTAAATTTCCTCTTTGTGAACCCACACATTTTTGGGATGAAACTCTGTCCTTAGTGGTTGTAGAGTCAACGGTGGTTTCAAAATTATGGTCTCGAACATGCAAGCTCCATTTAGTAGGCACACATTTTTATTCCTGCATGACAGATGGTTTCGTTTTGTTGTGTTTGTATATATTAATAAAGATATCTATCTTTCTATCTGCCTGCCTTTTGTCTATCTATCTATCCATCTCCTGACTTCTCTCTTTTCCACCAATTTCAGGCCTCGTGCCAAAATATGAAACCACAAAGGCTATATATATATGCACTCGTTTCCTTCTGTCATTTAAATGCAGCCATGCTAAAGCACCGCCTTAAGTTTTTTTTTTAGTAAGAGAAATCCTTGTAAGTCTAGAACATATTATATTAGTTTCTTGTGCCGAAACACTAGGTTACAGGACCTAAAGACACCAACATCGGTTGTCAAGCAGTGATGGGGTAAAACACACAGACAAAGATACACATACACATGTGTGTGCGTGCGTGTGTGCGCGTGTGTGTTTGACGGGCGTCTATGAGTTTCCCTCTACCAAATCCACTCGTAAGGTTTTAGTCAGCCCGAGGCAGAAGTAGAAGAAACCTACTCAATGAACTACGGGCAGTGAGGTGAGGAGCTTGCTTCCCAACCGCATGGTGGAAAAAGATGTGAACCTATAACGATATTTTTCAACTATATATATATATATGTGTGTATATATATATATATATATATATATATGTGTGTGTGTGTGTAAGTGTGTGTGTGTGTGTGTGTATGTGTATTATTGTGTTTTATACCGCTAATTACTAATAGAACAGGTTGAATTGTTTCTTTTCAAGACTAAGTGCAGCGCTCTTAGTGGTCGCTGGTAGTAGTAAGCACATTTGAGCTCTGCTGAACCAAAGGGCGCGAATATTCTTTTGTCTCTATATCTCACCTCCCCACCATCTGCCGAATCAATTTATAAACCTGTAGAATTTGATCTATACACCAAGCTGCTAGTCTGCCCCCAAATGTTTCCTCCAACAACCACATATTTCTGATTATCTCAACTACAGGACAAAAACTGAAAATCAAAAGCATTTAATAAAATATTTTAATGATAAATGGAAATAATAATAATGGTAATAACAATAGTATTGATGGTGATGGTGATAATGATAAAAATAAAAATAATGAAAATATGCTGCAACTGCTCATACTACAACTACTACTATTCTGATCAAACACAGGAATCTGAGGCCCAACTACTATCACTACCCCCACCTGTGTAACCTATGAGTCTGTTAATATAACAATGACAAATAGTAAAAAAATGATAAAAATAATAATAATGAAAGGAATCGGGTGGAGCCTCTCCGTGTCCTGATTAATGGTACATCTAGGGATGGTGTCACAATAAAACACTGATAATTGCGCAACCTAATAATCGCTACCTCATATGAGGCTTAAGTACCCAAGACGACGAACACGCTGAACACACAGAAAACCTAGCAACTCATGCTTCCTTAAAGTACCCCATTTTAGCGACAAGAAACTACAGTCATAAGAAATGAAAGATTAAACATACAAGTAGCCTCTCCTGCCTTTCTCTTAGAAGACAGCTAGCAAAGAAACAAGCAAGGGACAGCAGTCAGTGAACACTAACTGCCACATCCGTGGCACAGGTTTATGCCAACGGGTAAATGCTGTGTGTAAAATAAAATGTAACAAATTGAACAAGTTCTTTGTGGGTAGCATAACAAGTTCGTTACACATTCACATCAAAGAACATCTGAACACAAGAACCTCTTTCTTCAGAAAACATCTAGACAGATACCGGGACACCGAAAAAAGTATAACAGTCACAATTGAAACCAACGAAAGAAATTTTGGTAATCTAAGAATTAAGGAAGCTATCATCATAGACAGACAAGAGCCCAAAATTAACATCAGGCTGGAGATTGGCAATCAATATATTATTTAGCTACATCTGGATGCGTGTATGTTCGATTTTGCTAACATGCTCATGTATTATAAAAAATAACAGTTCGTATAATACATAAATTAGAAGAGGCGCTGCGGATGTGCCAGCACACATTAGCGTGAGGCATGGCAGCCCTCACACACTTCTCATGAGAAATTCCGGAAGGAGCTTCGTGAGACCACCGAAAAAATATCAGTAACCGTTAGAAAACCGATTATAGCAGTGACTCGATCAATTCAGTGATATCTGAAGATGGAATTTTTCTATTCCGAAATATTATTATTATATCAGACTATGGATAATTAATGCATAACAATCATTATAGTGCACCCCTTCAACAAGGAAGTGAGAGACAAACAAGAATGCATACAAAGTTATATAGAGTGGCTTTTCAGAACAATAACAATGGAAATAGGGATGGAACGACGAAGGAGTATGCATAGATGTACGCCAATGTGCGTGTATGAGATTTTAATCTATATGGCAACGATATTTATATGTTAATTATAAATAATTGTGTGTGAGACGACGTATAGTTATTGATATATATTTTATTGAGACATTTTTATTCTTCCATGTATAAGGAACAGATTGATATATGTGTGTGATTGTTTGTGTGTATATGTTTGTGCTAGTATATATGCATATATATATATATATATATATATATATATATATATATATATATATGTATATAATTAATCAATATAGGGTGGCAAAAAATTTCGCAGAATTTTTTTGCCAGCAGCGGCCAAGTGGGAAAAAATTAAATAGTCATAGACCATTTATAAATTCAACGGAAAAATCAAGGAACGGCCATAATAGGCCATTCACCCACTAGAAATAACAGCCAAGGCTTCAACCGCAAAACAACATTAATTCCGTAAACCAGGAGAAAATAAAAAAAAAAAACACTTACCCTGTAATTCTTTATACGATGCACCGTTTCGTCTACTGTTTAATGGTAAACTAACCTGATTAAATTAAATCAAGCTAGTCTTCCATAGGCCGATATATTCATCAGTAAAGAACGGCCACCCTATATTGATTAATTATGAATTTTCTGGTTAATTCCGTAATGGAATCGGTGGCTTATATTTGCTGCCGATAAATTTGGCGCGAGTGCTATGATTTGAAAATTTTAGGTCAGTTATTGCCGAGACAGTGTTGGAAGTGCCTCGTGTAAATATCTGCTCCGATCTGGCCGTTCTTTACTGATGAATCTATCGGCCTATGGAAGACTAGCTTGATTTAATTTAATCAGGTTAGTTTACCATTAAACAATAGACGAAACGGTGCATCGTATAAAGAATTACAGGGTAAATGTTTTTTTTTATTTTCTCCTGGTTTACGGAATTAATGTTGTTTTGCGGTTGAAGCCTTGGCTGTTATTTCTAGTGGGTGAATGGCCTATTATGGCCGTTCCTTGATTTTGCTGTTGAATTTATAAATGGTCTATGACTATTTAATATTTTCCCACTAGGCCGCTGGTGGCAAAAAAATTCTGCGAAATTTTTTGCCACCCTATATTGCTTAATTATGAATTTTCTGGTTAATTCCGTAATGGAATCAGCGGCTTATATTTGCTGTCGATAAATTTGGCGCGAGTGCGATGATTTGAAAATTTTAGGTCAGATATTGCCGAGACAGTGGTGGAAGTGCCTCGTGTAAATATCTGCTCCGATCTGGCCGTTCTTTACTGATGAATCTATCGGCCTATGGAAGACTAGCTTGATTTAATTTAATCAGTTTATTTTACCATTAAACAATAGACGAAACGGTGCATCGTATAAAGTATTACAGGGTAAGTGTTTTTTTTTTTTAATTTTCTCCTGGTTTACGGAATTAATGTTGTTTTGCGGTTGAAGCCTTGGCTGTTATTTCTAGTGGGTGAATGGCCTATTATGGCCGTTCCTTGATTTTGCTGTTGAATTTATAAATGGTCTATGACTATTTAATTTTTCCCACTAGGCCGCTGGTGGCAAAAAAATTCTGCGAAATGTTTTGCCAC
>NC_042998.1:118023062-118063062 GCF_006345805.1 Octopus sinensis
TGTATATATATATATATATATATATATATATATATATATATATACATACATATATATATATATATATATATATACATACATATATATATATATATATATACATACATATATATATATATATATATATGCATATATATATATATATATATATATATATAACACCACGTTATACGCAAACACATAAGCGTATATAAATGCGTATGGGGAGCTGTCTGTCAGTGTGTGTGTGTAAATATATGTTTGCTTGCAGCATTATTGATTCGTTTAATGCGTTCTCATATTTACGACAAGGATTGTTTAATATCATAACACCAATATGTTAAAGCCATGATTGAATTCATATTTTCGTTGATGAATTGCTTCTGTATCCCTGTGCTTCCTGTAAATGATTTTAACAAGTATATTAAAGTGCCTTTCCGTATTAGATTATTTATTCAGCGTGTAACAAAATATCAACGTCATTTCAATATGTAGGTGTATTATGATATGTGTATACTTCTAATGTATATGAATATATTATAGATTGAATTCTATACTCTGTGCTCAATATATATATATATATATATCGAAATATTAAATTGTATTAAAATGAAATAAATGAAAATGAAGAGGGAATATATTAATCATATCAGAAGATATTTACTACAAAGAACATCTATTGCAGAATTCAATAACAAGAATTCAAAATTCATTTAACATTGTAATATTGTAATAGATATATATTTGGTATTTACCGAAGAGCTTTGAAGTGTTACGTCCTATTAACCAATATTCTTTGCAAGCATTTAATAACATTCTACATTGAATTTCGATGATTTATGCTTATATATCCTCGACAACTGAACTTTTATTAGGTCACTTCAAAATGATTATGTTAGTAATAAATTATGGTCCTTACTACTTTGTTTCTCTTTTGAAGATTTACGTCGAGAAAAGCAGCCACCATTACCTCAGATTTCCATCTGTTCCAAATGGCTGAAAATATCGCTCACTAATATAGGCGCACAAAAGCCAATAAAAATAATATGCCTCGCTAACAGATTAGTGCATAAGCAGGATTGCTCCCTCAGACGGTGAACGTTTCAGGCTTGTGTGAAATAGGAATGACCTGCGATGATGTAAAATACGCTGTTTTTGATATTTAAATCGGAGAGATTGAGTACATCTATAATCCTCAACGAGACGAACGAATGTGTGTCGTTTTGCTTTCTTTACTATGATAGTTACAGTAGAGTCGTTATACATATTTCTTTACTATATCTTTATTTTAGGGCTGTATTATAACATTGTATCCCTAATTAGGCAAAACCATAGTGAAAACATTTTCTTTCTGCGACCTCCAGGCAATTGGGTAACGTGTCAAATACAAGCAGTGTATCCAAGATCTGTTGGGTATCCGGAACATACCAGCCGTTAGAAAAGCAGCTAAACATAACATGGACGAGATTAGAGATTGGGAATCCTTTGAAGAAATTCTTATTCAGAAAATTACTAATTTTTGTATGAAAATAAATTATGCTAATGTACATTTGTTTAAGATGGTGTAGTACATCCTACACTTTACTGATTTCAAATACCATAGTTTTAGCATCCATTTGCTGTTGCGAATGTAGAATAAATCCATGGCTAGGACTGTCGAGTAGGCTCAGGAGAGGGCTATATGTGAACACAATGTTTGTTGGTCACCGATATCAGGAAATGGGACACCTAAAGCCTGAAGTGGTGGAGAGATGCAGAAACGTGTATTTCACAGTGAGGGACCAAGACTTTTATTTGATTAAGAATTGCTTAGAGAACACTAACCAAATATTTCCTTTTTATCTTATGATAATAGTGTGTCATTTATATCAAAATTGACCGTTGTTTCTTGCAGTTCCAGCAGTCCAGTATACACCAATTCCATCCATATGTATGTGTGTATATGGAGTGTGCTGAAAAGTTCCTGGCTTTGGGTGAAACAAAATACAGGAAGGTCAGTTGATCATGTTTTTATTCAACATGCTCTCCTTTCAGATTCACACACTTATTGCAACACTCCTTCAGTTTTTCTGAGCCGTGAGAAAATTCAGAAGGTTGGGTCTCCAATCAAACCTTTCGCTATATCCTTGAAGCCAGCAAGTTTTCAGCAATCCCTCGTATACGCACACACACACACACAATAGCAACTTGATGTTTATAAGAATAGGGAGGTTAGGGCTAAATTTGATTCATCTACACTTTAAGGTGAACGTTTACTCAAATTCTTTCCTACTGCATTGTGCGAAAGTGCATCTATATGCATGTAAGCATCTTGAGGATCTTTCAGAAATTCTGTTCATGATTTTCATATTGGTCCACAGAATAGACAGGCATTCCTCGAAGCAGAATCGGCATGTCATGGAAATTATATTATATGATTTTGCATGACCTACTATCGACCAAGTTATATAATACTTAATTTTATCTTCCTTAAGACGTCATACACAATCGATATAATATGTTGAATGTCTCTTGTTGATTCTCTTGAAGCTGGTGAGATGGTTGCCGTAACGATTCTTGTATGAATCAGCCGTTGCTTCAATCTAAACCTATGGTCTTCCCCTTGTGAGCATCTTGATTTTTCTCTGCATGAGCATTTATTATATTTATTTGTATATATGGCAGTTCTGAACTGATTTTTCCGACGTTGTTACCACGTTAGCCGTACCGATATTATTACTACTATCACAATGTGCTCGTTTCAGGTGGTTTTCATTGCAGTTTACATCTCCATTTTTGCTATTTTGATACATATATTTTCCAGTAGTAGTACTAGTTCTAGTAGGTGGGTTATTGAACTGTTGTTTCATTACTATTATTAATACAGTAACACTATGGTAATGTTGAATCATAAAATCTTAAAACATCTAAAGAAATGTTTTCTATGACTGTCTACTTGTAATTTATAACTTCTGCCGAGGAGTAATTGAGCGTAATCCCTATATATAACTCCCGCGATTTCTGAAAAGGAAAATTAATTAACGAAAGTTTGTGACTTGTGCAGAGATGGAAGTTCCCATCGCTATATCGAAAGCATTCTCTCTATCTGATCTATTCCACAATCTACCATTAAAATCTACTAAAGAGTTTCACGCCGCAAGTATTATATCTACTTCGCCTCGGGACATATCTGAGATTTTCATACTATAAATCAGGACTTGATTGAGGACGATCGGGCTAATAGTGGCATAGTAACTCTCTCTCTCTCTCTATATATATATATATATGGAATGGGGTTATTTATATACATATATGTAAACAAGTTCACACACTCTTGCGCATCCACATTACGTACATGTATACATGGTGCAACACTCCCATAAACTCACCATTTAGGTGCAAACGTAATAGATTTGATAGTGTTCTGTGGAACATGGAACAACAGTCACGCACGGTTGTAGAGTTCAGCTGCCCAGTGGATTTCAATTTACCTTTTACTATCCAGGAAAAGAGAACATTTATTGTGATGGAATAAGGAACTTACAGCTCTTGTACTCTTTGTTTAAATTCTCATTTGTATCTATCAGCATTTTTGCATTTGGCTTTGTACTTGCATATTTACAAGAAATCTTGGAATCGCTAGGTTTTTCGAATAGATTGGATTTTCTCCATATCCAGTCTATTTGTTGCAAAGTGAAGTTTTCTGAGTCTGGCGTTGGTGTTTGGCTTTGTAGTCGCAATCAGAACTCTAATTCATTCATTTTCAGTATTTTAGCCTTATATTCATGTTAATAAACTGCATAGATTTTCTAATCGCTATAATCGACATTTTCTCCATTTTCTGTGATTCTATTTTCATTTCCCCGTAAATCACTCTTTCCCATCTCCATTTATACACTAAATGATGAACACACTCCCCTACCTCAGGCTGTATATCCAAATATATTTCGAAATGGAAAAAGAATTATTATAAGATACGATATTTAAAATATGATATAGTGGTTGTTGTGGTTTTTGTAGTTTATTACTCCAAGGACATTTCCATTGAGAAGAAGTATGATGAAACATATTCCAGTTGTAAAATTGTCTTTGTTTTTTTTAAATCCCATAGTAATATCTAAGACGGAACCACTAATCGCTTTCACCTCTGTACATCTGTTATTTGGTTGTTACCTATTTGTTCTTATATTGTAAAATCGTATATTTCAAACGGAGCCGTAATATTCTGGGAGTTAGTTGAAATGAGTAGACTTCAGTAACCTATGTTACTATCCTTTCGAGTCTCTCTGTCAGCATAGCCAAGGAAGACATTCTGTTAATTTGCATTTAACTTTTAATTGTAAAAAACCGGTTGTGTTCTGCAGAGAAAGTGTTCCTTTCCAGCTCACATTTAGTAGTTTTCTTCCCTAAGTGTACAGATATGATGTATGGAAACCCATTGATACGAGGTGGATTTTAGTTGTCGAACTATCTGATACGATATTATCAGTCAGTTTGCTCTACTTCTAAGCATGTGTCCCATTGCTTGAGCTTTTGAAAGACACACTGTATATTAATATGGATAAAGAAATATCTGAGGTTGCAAAATATGGTTTACGAGTTTTAATAACATTGTCCTGGATTTCGTCTAGTGCTTTGTCTTGTAGAACAAGTGTTAGTAGGGATAAGAAAACATATTGTAGGCTACTGTTTTACTGCATGCTGAGTGGTTTCACAACCAAATTATTTTATATTAGTGTTTTAATATTTTGGCCCGCGTTTCTCGTCACAGGTTACATCACAACTAAAATGCTCATCTATGCTGAAGTAACTGTAGCATTCCACATCAGATACGGGAGTGGTAGTCATGCCAAATTTTCAACTAGTGAATGCTTTTCGCAATAGCATCCATATACTTAAATCTATTTTCAAATATCCACAAAGAATTAATATCATAGGTTGGACTGCAATTTTCCGTTTGAACTATTTAGATAATTTTGAGAGATTTTCGACAAATGATTTATTTTAAGTGCACAACGTCTATCGGTTTGAAATATATTTTTGTTTTCCTGCAATTTTTCATTGACAAGAGAACTAATCCTTATAGTTGATATTTGATATTAGTATGCCGGACAGGTAGGAGTTAGTCTGAATATATACTTATGTTCTTCCAGACATTTAACATGTCGAGATCTCCGCCATCAACAAGCACTTGTACTTCAGAGCTGCCAAGTTGCTGCACATTTTGAGGATGAACCCGCAATGTACCTTTTTTTATTACTTTTAAAAATAGTTTTCTTCCAGTAATATAATGAATCCCACCAAATACTTTCTAACAGCGTTTATGCAAACATATGTTCCTCATAGCATAATAATTATATAAGTTAATCGAATATATTAACATTTTGGATTAAATGAATGACGGAAAATACTGACTATTTTTCACAACCAAATATTTTGTACATATTTGATTAACTTCTCATGCAGTACATGTATAGAAAGCTAACGTTTAAGTATTGCACATTCATCTGAATGACAACAGATGTTTGGAACTTTTGAGAACTAACTGAAATATCTTTTCTCACAAACAGGATATCAATTCCATTATATTTGATTCCTAGTCTCTGCACAATATGCAAATTCATCCAAACACATAAGTTACACTCTTTTACTCGTTTCAGCCATGCGATCGCGGTGATGCTGGAGCGCCACCGTGGTTTTTCTGATTTCCTCAGTCTGGTGCGTTTCGCATCACTACTCCTGCATTTGCCTTTGTCGCAGCTGTTGGCCCATTTGGTGTATAAGGGAGATCGATTCAGCTGCCCTCGGGCTGTTTGCTCATCTGATGTTGCGGAGAGGAGGATGTCTTGTTCCTTTTTGAAGACATCTACTTCCACTTAACGCAGATTTCTTTTTTTTAGTGGTAGAGCATTGGAGTGTTGTGGGCCTTTGAATCCTAGACTATTACAGTACCTGGTCCTGAATTTAGATGCAGTTCATGGTACCTTTCGTTCAATACCAATGCCGAAATTAGGTACTAGCCCTTCTAGAGTTTTCCCTATCTAGATTATTGCTTATCTCTCACACCTTCGCTCCAGGGAATAAAGTTGCAGCCTTCGCAGCCTATCCCTGTAGTGGCGTTGGACTGCTTCAAGCCGCGCTGTTAGTTTGGCACTGTATAGCGACCATAATTGGGAGCAGGTGGCCGAGAACAAATGTTCTCCACAGGGTCAACATAGTAGTTTGGTCTCTTGTTTTGAAGGACATCAGTATCCATCTTGCCAGTTGTGTATACTTTGATGCCATCTTAAAACGATGCGTTATTCCACATATCGAACCCCAAGTCTATCACTGCCTGCGACTTTGGGATTGCAGTGCCTTTGCTTCCTGTATAGTACATTGTATAAGTTTAAACTTGACACACTACCAATCCTTGCCTGAAATCTGTTTCATGCACTTGAACAATTACATGATGATCTCCTGCATCCCGATTTGTTTAGATATACACGACCAGGAAAATATGAAAGAAAGAAAAGCGTAAACTCTGTCGACAATATATATATATATATATATATATATATATATATATATATATATATATATATATAATTCTATCACTCAGACGTTATAGAAGGCTTTAGTTTAGGTCCTCATACCGAATCTATTATATATTATTTACATCCCATTTTGCAAAAAAGGAAGTTGCGTGCATTCATTTACCTAGCTGTACGATTCTGAAATCGCAAAAGAATGCATTGTAAAATCTTATAGTGATTATTTCATTGCTATAAGTCGACGAAAATAAGAATCGTGCACTAGAATAAAAATCGAGAACAACCTTTTCATTTAGCTAATAAGTCATTCATTCAACATCACATATCACTGTTTTGAAAAGAGCTCTAACAGTCTATATAGACTTGCTTTTTCGCTAATTCACTGCATCAAAATCCAGTTTTAAAATCAGACTTTAGAGATATTTTCATGATCAGCCAATGAAATGTCTTTTCAATTGATATAAGGCAAAAAAGATGCAAATATACAATTTACATCTATCAATCTGTTTTCTTATCTAAGCCGTTCTACCTTGTTCTCCACCAGAAACATATTTAAATACATGCATATGCACACGTAATGAAGCCCCGTATATATATAGACACGTAAACATATGTGTGTGTGTATGTGTTACATATGCATGCCTCTGTGTGTGTATGTGTGTGTTTGTGTGTATTTGTGGCATTCTTACATTGATAAATTCAGCTTCGAATTGCTTTGTTTATCAACACGTAATCCGCACTGAGTATGTACTTTAATTCAAACGTTAAACAAAGACAGTTTTCTGATTTAAGAATGGCAATTCATATTGAACATACACATCGATTTTCGCAACCATAAACAGTCAATCATATCTATTTTAAATATTCTAATCTAAACTGTGTGTACAAAGCTACCTTCTTGAATAAATAAAAGTCTTTATTTCCTATTGATCTATTAATTTACTGAATATTTGGTTTTTCGTGGTAGACTGTAATACGTTTTCGAACGGTAGTAAGATCTGTGTCTATCATATAATTAATTAGTTATTAGTTGTTACTAAATTATTGGATTTGGATATGAAGGAATAATTTAATTCTGCAAATCGACAAACCATGCCATTGATATCTACATGTAATTAAGTTTAGCTGGTGCATATTGAGGCATATATTTATGTGTATGAACCACAGAGAAAACGGGGCTTCAATATGTTTTCATAACACAAAATCCGAACAATGCTCTTCAAAACAATAAAATACCAGTTTTCATAATCTCTACATAAATTTTCATTTTGTAAATATACAATACCGTAATGATTAAAATAAATTATGCTATAACAAATGATCTGTAGATATGTTCAGTAAAAATTATTTTCAGATGCATCTATTTTATCATACCATTTACTTTTCATCTTTTCTTTGTTTCAGTCTTTAGACTACGGCCAAGCTGGGCACTACATTCAAGGGTCTAGTGAAACAGATCGACTATAGTGATTTTTTTGCAGCCTGGCCTTTATTCTATCAGCCTCTTTTGCTGAACTTCTAACTTACGGGGACGTAAGCAAACCAACACCACTTGTCAAGCAGTGGTCGAGGAAAAACACAATGACAAATATACACACGCATATAAATACAGACACGCACACATATACGACAGACCTTTTTCCGTTTCCGTCTACGAAATCCACTCACAAAGCTTTGGTCGAATTGTAGCTTCAGTAGCTCACACTGGCCTCAGCTGCAGCGCAATGAATATGAACCTAGAACCATGTAGCGGTGAAGAAAACGTCTTACCACAGAGCCATTCCTGCGCCTATGTTATCAAAGGCCTGTTACAAGTTTCAAGATTATTCGCGATTTATACCTGTGATAAAATGTAGGATGTTCCAAGTCGTAGAAAGTACCTTTCATTAATGATTGATCTGTTTACATAAAACATATAACGTAAAATATAGATGATGGCTTTGCTTTATATTAGAATTAGTGAGAAAGAAATTCTTCAAGGTTATCAATAGTGATATATTATATAAATGCTTTTGTTTTTAAAACTTGCCAATGACAAATCATACGAGTGAAAATGTCTGAAGATGCTACAAATAACTTATGTTATTTACAAATCTGAAAGTAAGCAAAGTGCAACCGAGGTCTTCTCTCTGCACTATCTTGGATAATGTCACTTACTATAGTAATACTGAAGTCATTGTTTATGGGTGGATGCTTAAACCAATGCACACAAATCTTGGAAACATTTTGAATCATTTTAATGTTATGATAGAAACGCTTTCAAAAAGATATTTTACAATCACATTTCGTGTTGAAACGGTTATAAACAAAATGTAAAAACTCTTTCATGGTAGATCTTTCAAAGAAGCGAGCCATGAATAATGATAAATCCTGGACGATTGTTGGAAAAGTATACATTTTATGTAAATGGCTCAAATGTTGAGTTTTCTGCAAAACTGAGAGAAAAAGTGAAAATAACCATGAAAGGACTACTTCGAATGAAGAATATATCTAAAGGCTAAATGGAAATTTATACAAAATCCTTGAGACGTATCTTTAAAAACGAAATCCGTGAAATACTATATCATTTGGGGTATTGTTAGAAAGCTGTAGTTTCTATGCTAATGGCACAAATGTTATGGACACGTACTAATGCCGGCAAGCTTATAGTAAAGAAGAATTTTCTAAACACTAAATTTGGAGCATTATCAAAATGTAAAGAAGTCTATAATAACGTTATACGAAACATCATATCGTACTCGCCTCCACGGTGTTGGGCTCTCATTCTCACGGTTCCATGATAAAGTATATGTGTGTGTATGTTTTGGTGTGTGTGCATGTGTGTGTATGTGCGTGGGAGTGTGTGTCTTTCTGTGTGTGAGTGCGTGTGTGTGTGTGTGTATGTATATGTATATGGAAAAAATCAAAGTATAAAATGCCAAAATAATTTTATAAAAAGCTTTTCAATGCCGGTTTCAGTCATTGAGACATTTTCACCTGTAAGTATGGAAAACAATTAAATTTTGAAAAAATTAAAAGACAAGTTTTTGAAAGAATATTTGCGTAGAGTAAAAGAGTATTCAGATACAACGGGCATTTTCCTTGTTTCTGCCTGTCTCTGTCTCTCTTGTTTACTCTTGTATTTCTTACTACTATTATATCACCTGCATTCCTTTATTATTCTTTCTCCTCTTTCTCTTTTTATTCTTCGTCTTCTTCCTCTCCGCCACCCCTTTCCTTACTTGACTACTATTACTGATTAGAATAACACTTTGTCAAATAATATAAACAATTCATTCAAAAGAGATGTCTGAAGAATTCAATCACTACCACCATCCACAAGTCACTTTCAGAGCAGTTGATCATTTAACATCTTAGTACAATCATGGCACACCCACATTCTTCTTCTCCTCCTCTCCCTTCTTCTTCTTCTTCTTCTTCTTCTTCTTCTTCTTCTTCTTCTTCTTCTTCTTCTTTTCTTCTTCTTCTGCTTCTTCTTCTTCTTCTTCTTCTTCTTCTTCTTCTTCTTCTTCTTATTATTATTATTATTATTATTATTATTATTATTATTATTATTATTATTATTATTATTATCCTTCTTCTTCTCTGCCAAGAATTTACAACGGCCTTGCACCCACAAAAGTAAACAAGAGAGACAAAGACAAGAAGAAACAAGAATACTGTGCAAATATTCTTTTAAAACGCTTCCTTTTAATTTTACCAAAATGTAATTGTTTTCAATACTTACAGTTGAAAAAGTCTCAATGACCGAAACCGGGACTGAAATGCTTTCTATAAAATTAATTATTTTAGCAATTCCTACCTTGACTTTTCCATAAATATCAACTCGTGTCTTCCTTTTCAACCTTCTACACAGACACACGCACAGATATATATATATATATATATGTATATATATATATAGATAGATAGATAGATGATGAATAGATATATAGATAGATGATGAATAGATAGATAGATAGATAGATAGATAGATAGATAAATAGATAGATATAGATATAGATATAGATATAGATATATATGTACGTAAAATATACAGGGTAGCGAATAATTATAGAAATTCCACTGCCAGTGGCCTACCATGTATAAAAGGACAGTAGACAACATATTCGCAATATAAAAAAGTGTACATTTAAATACAAGAGAAATTACCTTTAACAGGTGATTTTACACTCTAGAACAACCAGTCACAACGACCGAAACCACATTTAAGGGCAATTTCGACGGGAATGAAAGATAAAAACTTTTAACTTGTCAATTGTTTTACGGTTATACCTAGGTTTCAAATGTTTTTACCAAATAATATAATTTGCCAGGCGAAATTCTCATCAGTAACCGCGCCATAACATTAATATATCATTTAGAGACAAATAACAGGTGTCTTATCATTATATGTTATAATTTTTCAAATTCACCGCACAAACGCAGTTTCAGTCGGTAGTAAATGAAAAATGCCGAACAGATCTTCGAAAAGCTAAAATCATATACGTTAAATATATAGGGTAGCGAATATTTATAGAAATGTAACTACCAATGGCCTAGCAAGCCTAAAATGCCAATAGACAACATATTATCAATACAAAATAGGGTGCATTTAAACACAACAGAAATTACCTTTGACAGGTAATTTTACACGCTAGAACAAGCAGTCAAAAACGACGGAAACCACATTTAAGAGCATATTTGAAGAGAATGAATGATAAAAACTTTTACAAGGTAAAAGTTTTACAAGGTAAATGTGGTTTCGGTCGTTTTGACTGCTTCTTCTAGCGTGTAAAATTACCTGTTAATGGTAATTTCTCTCGTGTTTAAATGCACACTATTATATATATATATATATATATATATATATATATATATATTATATATATATATATATATATATTTGCACGCCGCACAAGGGCACCCGTGTGTCTTTATGCTTAATTTCGATAGCATAAGTAGATGTCAGGCTCTAACTCTACTTAGTTATTGCTCTATACTTAACGAAGGTGTTAGTAACATATTGCTTCTGTATATGAACATACATCTTCACAAATGTTCATCTAGTGATAGACAAGCGTTTCCCTAACTACGTATTATACACGTAGTGAAATTTTAACCCGTGTGTCTAGAAACCAAATTGCTAAAGTACGAATCGCTACACTTAAATATAATTTTTTATACTCCAGATTCACTTTATATGCCTTATTTTTCCTTCCAAAATTATATAGAAGCGTATGCGTTTTATGTATATAAAACTATGTGTATAAATATGTAACATTTAGACATATGTATATACACGCGCGCGCGTATAAACTTGGACACACGCACGCAAACGCACACACACGCACACACATAATGCACATACATATGTATACATATATGCGTGAATGTTTGTGATACTGAGTGTGAGTGTGTATGTGTGTATGTGTGTATGTGTGCGTGTGTGTAGTCTTTTGGAAGTCTAGGAAAATTAAACGTCTTGTTATAATACAATTTACATAGATTGATACCTGCAGAGAAATGTAGCTTGATATATGATTTAAGCTTATTCTTTTATCTTCCGGTCCTTACGTCATGTGTTTGTATGTGTGTGCGTCTGTCTGTCTGTCTGTGTCTGTGGGTATATCGATATCGATATAGATACGTGTGTATGTATGCACGCATGTATGTATGTTTGTATGTATGTATGTACACATGTATGTATGTATGTATGTATGTATGTACACATGTATGTATGTATGTATGTATGTATGTATGTATGTATGTATGTATGTATGAATTTGTTGATATATCGATTACGGAAGTTGTATCACTGAAAAAAGTTCTCCCTTTTCTAATTGGATAAATGTTTGAAGTGATGGCCGCTGTGAAGAGTGAGGTGCTTCAAAGCTTCAAATATGTGATTTGTTTTGATTAGTTAAGATGTAAAGGTAAAAATTTGTTTATAGTCGGAAGAAAATTTGATCAAACCTGAAAAACATTTACGGAAGCGTTTGATATTCGAGTGAGAGCATTTTATGGAGATAGAGATACTTAGATCTATAAGGGCGTTTGAAGTAGAACTTGGTGAAGAAGTGGCTGTTGAAACAATTCTACTTTGAAGAAATTTCATTTGAAGCAAGTGACCGATAAACTGTACACGAAACTTCGAGTAATGTTATTGATATATCATTTTAAATGTACGTAATTTAGAAAGATGAAGATTGCGCAGCCTAAAGAAATATATATAATTTGACGTCGGTGTAATATCGACTGATGTGCTTCTCCAGGTTGCAGCAACTATATTTGGTGTATAATTTTATCGCATATTCTTGTATGAGAAAAATGCATTCGATTAAGTTATATAACGAGTATTTAAATCAATACACCAAAGCAGCTGTTGATTAGTATTTTAGCATGACCTCTGAGAGCTAAAGAGATTATTCGATGATAATATCATAGTCGTATATTAAGTTTTATATATTCTTAAATGTAACATGTTTGAGTACGGAGACACGGGCAATCAACATCAGGAAATGATGTTTTTTTCTTAATAGATTAATTTGTAATTCCCATTGGATAAATGAATGTCTTCTAAATAACCTACCCCAAACAGAATGAAGGTGGGATTAATAAACTAGATCCATGCTTACATTCCCGAAGTTTATTAAAGTTCACAATTGTAAATGTGAGTGTGTGCCTGAAAGACGATACCTACTTGTCGGAATGGAAGGGTCGTCTTTATGCACTGTAAACCTATTTATATACATACAAATATAATTAAAGCTCAAACCCCGGCCCCCACTTATAAATATTTCAAATTCTAAACAGATTTTATTGGTGCGAAATTTAGTTCCAGTCGTTGTAAATAATAACTCCATTCCTTTGTATTGGTTGGCAACAATAATAACCTCCTCACTGGAATCTGGAATCAATAAAGATGAAATAATTTTGATCATATTCACCCACACATGCACATTCATATCCAATTACAATCATATCCTTTCGCAAAATCGTCTCTTGGTATCACGAGATGATTTTGTGTATAAATATTCTTAATAATATCAATAAGAAAAAAACAATGTTGAAGCAGTCCAAACATCAATATTTTGCTTTGGGTGTTATATAATTCGTCTGCTACATTATAATCCACATCAAAATACATACAGATGTATTCAGTGTTATGTGTGCAATATCGAAACAAGTGAGTTTAACGAGATTCCGATATTGCGACCGTGTATATATGGTAACATCTTTCCTATGTGTGTGTATTCATATATATATAATTGTCACATTTAGTGACAATTAGAATCATACAATTCTAATTCTAATAGGGAAGAGTGTCCGGAAAAAGCTGAACAATCAAGCGGTCTTAACTGATGAGGCAACGGAAATTGCCAAAACTGACGTCATTATTAAAAATTCTCGATCGGCGTTTTTCGGAGAATTATGGCCCTTGTCATTGTATATGTTTTCATTCATGTGCGTTAACTACAGCATTAGAGCGTTTTAGCTCTTATTTCTAGCAATGTAGCTATTTTTAAAATCTTAGTAATATTTAGTGACAATTATAATTCATTTTAATAAAAAATTGCAAACTGCTAATTTAAATTACACACACGCATGCACGCACACATGCATGCACACACATAAGCACACACACACACACACACATATAAATACAGATATATATGTATGACAAAGTATAACCAAGGTCAAATAAATTAATCTCTAGCAATTCATATGAGTATTATGTGTCGAAGCATTGAATCTTCTAATAAAACGGCATAAAATAATAGTAATTCTTTTTCAATTATTCATTTGCTTAGGTTTCTAATTATCTAATTATTTGTAATACGCATACTTGTAAATACATATAAATGCTGGTAACATATATGAACACGGTCTACTTTTTTCCTTTACTTATATGTTTTCGGTTGATGTTGTGCATTATGCCTTCACTTAACATATTTATATCATTGCAGTAATTCATCCATTGTTCTCTATTACCGAGTAATTCAGGCTTTTAAAATTTCTCGCGACTTACAGTTATCTCGCTATCAAAACGGTTCTTTGTGCTCTGTGTATCATTGAAAAATCGACATAGATTATGAATGCCTACGAAGCAGTCAAGCAAAAAGATATGATTCTTCACATCGTAGGACCGCTAAAAACATTTGACATTGATATATTGATCTTTCGTGAAATCGAGCAAGAGGTACACGTGTCAATACATGAATGTTGCGTAGTGTTTATTTGCGAGGCTCATAATGTAAATTATAGCTATTAAGACAATCGAAGATTGCTGATATAAAGTATTCAAGCGGTTTGTAATATAATTTGTATGAAAAAGGTAGGCTTGTTTGTAGAGACATTATCGGAAACAATGTGTTCATATATTATTAGGCTGCGCACACATTTAATCTTTACACTCGATTATTTGAGAATTTTAATGAAAGTAATTTCACTATCATTTGTTCAGTAGCAGCCATGAAATAAAAAGGTCAATGCACTTAATTTGGCAGAAGTATTTTTTCTCGAAATGTTGATTTTGATTATCAAGATGATATTGAGCAAACACGGAGATTGAGCATAAATGCTCGCACAAATGTCCGCGGGCGTATGTGTGTGTTGTATTTTTCTAAACCTATTTACATACCAAAACAAATATGGTGATAATGACGATTATGATGATGGAGACAGGAATGCGGATGGTGGTAGTTGTGTTGTGGTGGTGGTGGTGGCGGTGATAGAGATGGTGGTGATAGTGATGGTGGTGGTGGTGGTGAAAATTAGAATTCTAATACACTCTTAAACTACCCTGACATAGAGACTAGATATTTCTATACCGGTAGAGGAACAATTCACAAAGGGTGAAAAATAACATATCTCCGTCCCATTTTTTGCAGACATCCATCTACAAAATTCTCTCTACAATCCAATAGAAAAGGATAGTTAAATATTGACAGTTTAGAATACAAATGGATCTATTTCAAAATCCTACATTCGATTCTTTCATTTCCTGTTGATAAGATTCTATTAGTTCATGCTAAGATAGTTAAAAGAAAATATTATATGCCTTGATATATTGCAGAAGGCTTTTCATCAGATCATACATAACTAGCTTAATTGATTTGCTGGAAGTAATTTTGTGAGTCGCTTTAATGACGTTTATATCATTAAAACAACGATATTTCAAAGGCAGCAAATCAATGTAAGCTCATGTTCACAAGAATATCATCTGGAATACTATAAAAAAGATTATTTCTTTTCTTTATTGTACAGTATCTTGAAAGCACAATCAACACAGTGGTGTAGCTTATCAAGCACATAAGATGAATGTATAAATGGCCAGAAAGATATAGTAAATAAAACTAAACAGATTGCGCAAAGGAGCATATGTTATGTAATTTCAGGAAAGTTGGTTATATAAGCATTGCACATTTCTTCCTTCAACAAATACACCATATAGATGAAAGCGATATTTTGTACGTGAAGCAATCCGGACTACAAAGAAAATTTACATATTGACATAGTAAAACAAATATTAAAACAACACCACCCTTTCCAAATCACTATATGCGCCAACAACATATTTTTTTGCGTCATTTATGTAGCATTTGACAGCTAAGGTTCTAATTCACAAAAACATATGTTCCCTGTGTCTGTCGAATATGAGGGTAAAACGGTAAGCAGTTGGATATACCTTCTTCTAAGTTCTTCGTTTATGCGCCGAACATCTAATGCCTGAACACAGAGCAGCAGTTAAAACAAATATACGCGATTTTAATCAACGATGGTGAAGACTCAAATTGATGCCATTTTACAGGTTTGCGAATATGATTCCACTTTTAAGTGAACCGTAACCCACGCGGATGTTTAGAAATCAGTTAATGAGATACTTCTCTAAGCATGAATCGTATCACTAATTAGCCAAATAAAACTTTTGATCATATTTCTTCACATAGACGTTTACTGGTTTCGGTAATAAATGAGTTTCTGAGTATTAATAGATATAACCAACTGTTTGATATATCCATCTGTTCGATGGCATTCACAACCATTTATAAGTACAGAGACATCTTGTTCCAGAAATCAAAAATCTCAACGCTGTCTCATGCGGTATTTCTGCATAAAACAATTTTATTGACACTTCATGTTTTCGTTCGTCTTCAATATTTCTAATACCCAATTATATATATGAATTCATACAATTTTGTCTATTTTTATTCTCTTCCTCTACGTGAACTGCAAAATTACATAGATTGCATTATTTTAAACCATATATAACACTGCTCAACCATGCCGAGAGAGGATTCTTTTATTTTACTAATGATAGTATGTGATGGTAGATATTTTTCATTCATCGTACCACTGTTTCAGAATATAAACTGCTGCGAACTACTGGTGACAGTTAATAATTACAATAATAAAGCATAGTAATAATGCATAACGTTAGTTTAAATCAGTGTGGTCAGCAGATATTTGCATGCATTTCTGTTTTAATTTCAAGTTCATGAAATGAAAAGTTATCATTGTATATTAATAAGATATACAAGATATTGCTTTGCTTAAAATCATCAATTTATAAACTCAGCTTTACGGGACCTATTTTGTATCTGTGCATTTTAAAGGACTAACAACATTATGTAACGTATTTATTATTTAAGCTTCCAATTTCTGGCAGATATAGTTATAAAATGTTTCAAATTGATACAATATTTCTGTCGAACTATTCTGGAAAGGAATGAAGTATGTATTACAATATTCCTTTTTGGTACTTAGATATTAAGAAACATAAATCAGATTCTTTCTATATTTCAAAATCTTTAATATTCAACTGAGCAATCTTCCTAGCTAATTCCTTTATGTGAGCCAGTTATATAATGTAATGACATATAAGTACATTTGAAATGAAGTTTGATATATTAGCATGTAAATGATTAATTAAATTAGCTGTCTTTAGTAAACTGAAGCCACTGTAAATATAGAATATACTTTTTATTTCAATGTTATTTTGTTTATTCTTCCTCTTACATTATGTTTTACCATAATAGTGGAAGTGTGCATAATATGTAGAGATGATTGCAGTTGTATCTTACATAACTGTCTGAAAATACATAAACCTCCTCGAACATAGCGTAAACATTACGTAGTTACTACAAAGATAATTTAAAGCTCGTAATTGTTGTAAATAATGCCTCTAGAAATATAGTAACGTAATTGTCTTCAATTTTAACCTTTTCAGTTTTGCTATGTTGTCTTATCTTGTGTTGGATAATTGGCCAATTATTCTCATTCAGGTGACTATACATGGCCATGGGGAATATTGTTGGCTTAGAAACTCATTAATGAGATATCTCTCTGAGCATGAATCATACCACTAATTACCAGAATAAAACTTTTAATCATATTGTTACTTAACATTGACATTTACAGGGTACGTTACTAAAAGTGTATCTGAGTATTAATATATATAAACCTTACTCCAGTATATAAAAGCTGTTCGCAGGAAATTTGCATCACTTTTATGACATGATAATTCTTCAACAAACTCTTTCTATTCGGTTGCCTTTTTTATAATCAATGTTAAACGCTTTTACTCTTTTAACAAGACTTAAATATAAATGCGTATTGAGATAAATGATTATTTTCTCGCTTATAAATTTTCCTAAAATTATTTCCGAAAATAAAAATAATATCAGTTGATACAATGGTAGTCATTAGTTCCTCTACATATTAAAGAAAGTAATTCCATATAATTTAATTTATCATATATATCCAATATTTTTAAATTGAGTATTGTTTTTGATATTGCTCAAGTATTTCTATAATTTTCGATTTAGACATAAACATGAATTCTTAGACCAATATGGGTAGGTTTATACCGATATGTGAAGTCTTACATCTAAATACACATCTCTATGCCTAAATAGGATATATTAATCTGTACATAAAGTTTTAGAAATGTATTTATAGCGTGGAACTTAAATGTAAGGTTTTGTAACTACATATTAAGTATTATGCTTCAAAATCATTATGCTTACATCAACATATCAAGGAGTAGACCTAAATATGAAGTCATAGACTTAGAGATGACGTGCCAGGACTGAATATGAGGATATAGACTTACACATGAAGTTTAGACCAAAATGTGGAAAATCAATAATTAGTATAATCACAATAGCTAACAAGACAGCTTTTGCACAATCGTTTGACCAGGTGTACGTCTTACATTCCATACCCGCATATTAAGAAAGAAGGCTGGAATGAATGCATTTCCCAAAGGTTTGTTCTATCGATAAAGGCAATTGGCTAAACAATAATGCCAACGAAGACAACTTTATTTTACATCAAATGAAGATGAAATAAAATAGAAGACGTGATCATTTCTGTTCTCGTGTAATTTACGCTCTTAAAAGAAAGAGAGACACATTGCAAGAAATGGTGCCGGTTAAATACTAGCAAAAGAAAGAAAAGCGGAAATATCAAGATAACAATCGTGTGATACCATATTTATTTAACTGATATTGTCAAGGGGTTAATCGACCAAAAACTCAAAGAAATACTGTATGTATTAAAGAGCCATTTGAAATAAACAGTGGATCACATTTATCATGAACAACCACTGACTAGTATGTACATAATTTCCAAGATCTCTTTTGATATACAGCTGAGGTAGCATTTAGTTATGATCCCATTGCAGTTCCCACATGTTTGTCGAATTTTCGCAGTTAAATTCTGCTTACATGCATTACTACTGGTGTTCCGAGGCTGGATCTTGAAGAAAGGGAACTATACTTAGTCACTGATTCTGTTAGTATTAGCAAACAAATCTTCCGTATATGAAATCGCTTGTAAAAATATAAAAGAAGCATATTGGGTACTTATGAACAGTTGTGGAGAATGATTGCATGTTGACGATTGAGATACATTTCGTTATAGACCCGGACTAATTACCAACAACTTCGAAACGATATTACAAAAACAGTGACTTGATTGGAATGAACGAGAACTAATGGAATATGCTAACACTTGCATTGTGCGTATTAATTATTTTACGACGACTTTAGGAAGTCCAGATTTATGCTTTAATATGAATCATATTTGACATACTGAAATTTTTTTTTCACTTCACACGAAGAATCAATATTTCAAATTCACAGAAATAGAAAGCTATCCGTCTTTAATGAGTTTAAGCTGTTTTCAAAATTCATGATTCTTCGGAGATGGTATCACTATTATAATAGCTCATAAAGAATTAAATCGGTGTGTGTTATAGAAGTCAGCAACGGACATGACCATTAAATAAGAATAATAGCAATAACAAACATTTCGAAAAGTTGTCATAGAAATAGATATTTTGAGAAAGATTGCAAAATATTAAATATATCCATAGTTTGTCATGCTAGTTTTTATGCCCGAGCCGGTCAAATTAGCACGTGTGAAGAACAGTGAATTGCCAGTTAATAAAACTTCACCAAAACCACAGACAGTTACCGGTATTTTCGCCACTGTATATGATTATATGTATCTAGATCTTTACATCAGAAGACAAAAGACAAACAACACACGCCAAAAATTTGGGAAACTGGTACAGCTTTCCCGGTACATGAACAAATATTGGAAAATCCAGAAACCAATATGTACGTAGTCACAATCACAGAAGAAACATATGGATGAGCAAATACATCACCGCCTGGAATATACAAGTGTAGTTGTTAGTTGGCTGCGAGAACGGGTATATAAGTAACTGGTTCTGAGAAAAGCAGTGATTGAAGGAGTATTAGGCAGATCTTATGCTGTATAAGACTACAGATCTGCGTACTTGAATGCTTGTATACAGTTTTGAAATCTGGATAGTTTATAGAAATCATCTTCTTAGAAAAGAAGTATAGATTGAGTGATTGTAATGGAATGTGAAGGAGAATTATATGCAAGCTAGACGGACAAATTTCAGCGTAAGTGAACAAGTTGTTTTTGTTTCTTGTATTGAATTGAAACCATATATATATATACTTGCGTCTATTGATTCGAACTGTCATGAAAACACTAGACCAGGAAACTATATTACTCGCACTTGAATGGAGAAAAGAACGACGTGCTAGGAGGTAAAAGGAGATGATTCAAATAATTACTTTAAAAAAGTTGGAAACGTATGGTATCATCTTTAACAGAAAGAATCAATGGTATATAACGGGCAAATGCGGTGTTGGCTCATCTTCGTTGAAGGACAATACCCCAAACACAATATCAACTAAAGACCCCAATTATAAACAATAGCATAGATGGCAGCGCCAAATGACTGATGTGGTACCTCTTCTCCCTGTTGTGACATAAAAACTGGCGTGTGTGAGACTGAATTTTAGAACATCGTAAAATCAATATAGCCCCATCTAGAATCACAAAAGTTAAACTTGGCAGCCAGTCTTCTCCGACCGATTGTGCATAATGAGAAAATAGGAGACTAAATATTTTATAAGTAATAATAAACATCGGTTTATAAGGATTTCACTCTAACCTGTGTTCTGCATGCTTACATACCGAGCCTTATTATTCTGTCTTAATACGTTATCTGCTTAGTTGTAAATCTCAAGTCATTTCTGAAGAAGACATGCAGCCCATCAAATAGGAACATGACTGGATTTATTCTTAAATAATTGCACTATTAATATAAATCCCGTCTTTGATGTAGGCCATAGATTACCAATGTAAACCAGCATAAATAGAAATAATGGAGAAAGAAAAGAAATTTGATTCAAAGAAAATGTCATTTACAGAGAGTGCACTTTCAACTATAATCTATGTAAAATTATTTATGTTTCTCATGAATATTTCATAATAGAATTAATCCTGCTTTCATACTTAGGAGATTGTAGAAGATGAAAGTTATTTATTATTGCTATTTTAATCAAACGTGTATTATATTTATCACATTTTTTATGACGTGATAAATTATCTCAAATGTGTATTACGTTATTGTTTAATATCTTACTGAGACTTACCTGAAATTAAATTAAAATACCATCTAAATATTGGTACTCATTTGACCTACAAGAAACAGTAGCCAACACACGCTGGTTCACACCAAGCTGCATTAAAATTGCTAACCAATATGCTGCAGAAAACATCGATACAGTCTTGGCAAAACTGTTTTTCGTAATAGTTTCTGTTTAATCACAACTGATCAGGAGGTACACAAGGACTAAAACAAAATTATTTATTTCTCTTGATGTATCCGATATGCAGAGAACAGTATCCGCCAAACACGTATTGATAATATTTTCTCTTGTACACCAAAATATGTATGAACATTAAATTCTATCTATTGTTTTGGAATAAAGCTGACCATCAGTTTTTTAAGTGAGGTTAATTGACATTCGTGAGTCCCGTACAGCAGTGGTACATTATTTTTCGACCCGAAAGGCAGAATCCACAATAATTTCTCTAAGTGGTGTATACGATCAAAGTAACATTTGAGAGACGATTTGCAGGAAATTGATATATGTATGCAATTTGAAATTTAACTGTAGGTATTTATGTTACAAGCACACAAAAGTGTATCTCTACCAACTAAAATACTGCATATGTCCTTTTCATTTGTTAAGAGTGAATCACTTGCATCATAAAGCGTTATTCGAAATATTACTTTTTGAAAGCTATAAAACAAAATACCACCTTTTTTATGGAATCAGCAAATTTATTTCTTCCACATGGCATTCACGTTATTCGCCAATCCATAACCACGACATATAAATAGATTTGCTATATCTTTCTAATGAGTGCATGCAGAAGGATCTTCACTTGCTAATTTTGGAGAGTTGGTATTGAAAGAAAGCAGCAGAAATACCTGGACACATGATAAGGTACTTCACAAGCCTAGCAGACATGTTAATGGTGTCAAATATTGAGAGCGCAAAGAGTTAAAGCAGAAAAATTTCATCCATTTCACAGCTCTGGTAAGGCCTATAACTGGAGATGGAATACACACACGCACACACACACACACGCACACGCACACACACACACACACATATATATATATATATATATATATATATGTATCACTATAGAATCACGATGACGAGAGTTCCAGTTGATCCAAACGACGGAACAGTCTGCAAGTGGAGCTTTAAGTGTTTCCGGTCAATAAACACTCACAAAGCCCGATCTGAGAATCGAAAGTGCGTTGGTATAACCGCCCGCGTGTCTGCTGCCCTAACCACTGGACCACGGCGCCTCCATATGTATATATATATATATATATATATATATATCACGTAATCACGTGACCGACCAGACCATCAGATGTTGTTACACATCGCTGGTCACAATGCGTTCGCATTGTTTTAGCCTTCGAATGACGCCACCCCGGTGGCTAAGAGTGGGAGAAAGTTGTGGTGAAAGAGTACAGCAGGGATCACCACCCCCTGCCGGAGCCTCGTGGAGGTTTTAGGTATAAACACTCACAACGCCCGGTCTGGGAATCGAAACCGCGATCCTACGACCGCGAGTCCGCTGCCCTAACCACTAGGCCATTGCGCCTCCATTATATATATATATATATATATATATATTGATAAAACGGTAAGATAACAAAAGAAAGAAAGAGACCTCAATATTATGTAAATAGAGGAAATTTATCTATACAATATGTTACATTACTCGGTAGTCAAGATAAAACTCTGAGTTTCAGATGCCGAAGTGGAAATCCACAACACCATCTCTTCGGTTATCTGGCTATTTGAAAACGTTATGAAAAAATACCGTTAAAAATGAAGGGAAATTACTCTGTTATAACTCTGCTTTGCCTGCGTACTTATACATCGCTCGCATTTTTCGTCATAAAAATTATATAAAAATACATAAAAATATATAAAAATATATAAAATCTTCTTGGGACATAACACAGAAAGCATGTTCTATCCGTTTTCTTTAGGGGACCAAAAACGTAACAGAAATTTAGTCACATGTGGGCATGATCCGAAAAGCTCTGTCCTTGTATTTAGACATGTGGTAGGGTCTAAGCTGCTTTTCCAGATAAGCCATCTCTCCATGTCGCATAAACCGCACCTTCCGCTGCCGTTAGTATAGGGCTTACATCTGGCCAAAATCTTCCATTGTATGTTATAATCGACACCTTTATCTCTTAAAGACCAAATATGATTGGATAATTGTGACGCTTTTCTTTTGTTCCAGTGCATAAAGCTCAAAGTGTGGTTATTGAACCTGGCCTTGAAATTACCCTCTGTCAGGCCCACGTATTTCTTCGTCGAAACGGTGTCTTTAGTGGTTATAGAGTTTACGGTAGCTTCATATATGATGGTCTTGGACATGCAAGCTCCATTTAGCGGGCACAATTCTTTATTCCTGCATGAACAGCTGTTTTCTTCTTGTGTTTTTTGTATGTTATGATTGATTATGTTTTTAAAATTGGTAGTTGAACTAAAACTAATTTTTAAATTGTGTCTATTGAAGAGTTTCCTATAAGCATGGTTAACTGGAAAATGTCTATCTATCAGTGCTAGGAAATATTTACCTATATTGAAGGCCACCTCGGGTGAGTAAGGGGGCGTAAACCAGATGACCTTCCTATTTCTAAATACAAGGACAGAGCTTTTCGGATCATGCCCACATGTGACTAAATTTCTGTTACGTTTTTGGTCCCCTAAAGAAAACGGATAGAACATGCTTTCTGTGTTATGTCCCAAGAAGATTTTATATATTTTTATATATTTTTATATATTTTTATGTATGTTTATATAATTTTTATGACGAAAAATGCGAGCGATGTATAAGTACGCAGGCAAAGCAGAGTTATAACAGAGTAATTTCCCTTCATTTTTAACGGTATTTTTTCATAACGTTTTCAAATAGCCAGATAACCGAAGAGATGGTGTTGTGGATTTCCACTTCGGCATCTGAAACTCAGAGTTTTATCTTGACTACCGAGTAATGTAACATATTGTATAGATATATATATATATATATATATATATATATATATGTGTGTGTGTGTGTGCGTGTGTGTGTGTGTGTGTGTGTGTGTGCGTCTCTGTGTGTGTGTTTCCGACGAAGAGCTCCGCTCGAAACTTTCAATCCTCCTTCTTTCTTTCCTTTCCTGAGCGAACAATTATACTATACATGCTCCACATCCTCGCGTTGTTGTGTTTTCCCTTTGTTCGTGTTTGGAGTAGCTATGTATATATATATGTATATATATATGATTGATTGATTGATTCTAGTTTCAGCTCATGCACCTTCGCACAATATTCTCTAAATGAATTTTAGTTATTATTCCGATACCAGTATTTAAAGCGGAGGACAAAAGGTTTTACCGCGTTTCGTCCGCCTGTACATTCTGCGTTCAGATTCTGCTGTCGTTCATTTAGCCCTTCATCCTTTTGAGGACGATAAATGAGCACTATCTGAACACTCGACACGATGTAATCGACTTACACCCTCCCACAGAGTTGCTGGCTTTGTGCCAAAATTTGAAACCAACTTAATTTTATTAATATCGTAGCGACGAATTACTTGAACAAGACATACAAATTACAAAAGATATTTTGTTATTATGGTTGAAAAGATTGCGAGACAAAGTGACAGTTTATATGAGATATTGACGTCATAGATACAGTACTTGAAGGAAAAGTACACGCGATATAGGATGTCAAGTAAAAGTAGTGATTTGTGTATAATGGTGTTTGATACCGCGGACGTTACAATAAGACACTCATAAAATCTAAATAAAATGGGAATGATATATAATAAATGTAATTATAAAAACGAAAATTAACACAACTATTGTATATCTTGTATAAAGACTTGGTGTAAGATTTATAATTATAAAGTGAACTAAGCGTCTGTTATGCACATCGACGAAGAAAATAGGAAAGAAGACGTGCACACACGCGCGCATAAAGGAATTCATAATACATGCATGCATACATACATGTATACATACATGCAAACACATACGCGCGCACACATTCACACACATGCGCGCATGCGATATACATATATATTTTCTAATATATACACTGCGCAAACGTGGTCCAGGAAGAATATTGGGATGCGAATTGTGTATTTCCCACACCACTTGACAATGTTTTTCAGGTTTTTTTTATGTATTATAAACCGCTGACGTCTTAGTTCGACCAAAGTGATTGAGAGTATATGCACGAAACTATTAAATGTAAATACTGATGCCGATTTGATCGATCAATCCATTTTAGCAGCTGCTCCATAGTGGACAAGGTTGAACATATTAAAATAAAAGAATAGAATATAAAACACATTCACACACACAAACACGCACACACACATATACATACGTGTGTGTGTGTGTGTGTGTGTGTGTGGTGTGTGTGTGTGAATGTGTGTGTGTGTGTGTGTGAGAGCGTGTGTGTTTTCTGTATGGGAGTAGTATTCAAAGACACTACTTTATCAGTATATTACTCTCTTAGGGCCAATTAAAAGTTTGGGCTCTGTGTATGCTTTTTTCTTGTTTTTGAGATCACCGATGGCGGACAAATTCTTAACACAAAATAAAGACACATGCAATCATTGTTAGCATAAGTGTGGTACATATCGACTTATAAATTGACAACTTTTTAATTGTAAGACTCGGGTGCGAATGTTTCAACTGTGTTACAAAGAAATATTCGAAAATTATAACGACACTGCAATTCACACAACGGGACCAAAATTTATCGTCGACTAACTTAAAAGCCGTAATCCATGCAGACATTTAAGCTAGCTCCAGCAGGGGGATAATTGGGCCTGATGCCCAAAATTAAAGAGGGAAATAGTGATAAAACATTGACTGGTATTCTACAATTTCAACTTTATAACACAGAGTATCACATTTGAAGAAATTTGAATCACTGTGACATTTAGAGACCACTGTAAGGAAGCAGGATAAACAATATTTTTGGTTTTACCATTTGGTGTTAGAATGAGGAGATTTCCAAATCTAGAACGACCAACATAGAGCTGACCATGAGAAAAGCACTGCTTATAGCAAAAATAATCGTATTTCAATAATTGGCATGCAAAACTTCAACATACCAAATATGAAATCAATTGAACTTAAAAAAGTTTAAAAGTAAAAGCCACACAAAAAAACGTACTAATCGTGCATGTATTTTAAATTAAATAAGTTAATTTCCAATATTGTGTAACATAAATTACAGTAGATGTACGGACATCGTATTATTGCAATATCTCATTGGTTAATATTTGATTTTCCTTTAATTTCTTTCATAAATCTCAGACATACGCAAATTAATATATTATTAACTCCATGCAGTTTGCTTTCCATATAATGGTCCAAGTGATTTTTGTACTAAATCGCTTTATTGGGAAACATCCACAGGAAATTAGATTTATTTCTATGCATGAAGCTGCAAGTGTTTTTCATATTTACTACATTTAACATTATTTAAGGTTCACCGCTATATATACATAGGCATTACCATAAGCACGTACAGAAAATCGTACAGAACATAGTGTGAAGACGTGTTTTTTTTTAAACCTGATTATTAGATGAATAAAACCTATAATTTAGATTAATTCTAGCAGTCACATGATTAGAACATAGTGTTTATCTCATTTATTGTTGACAATTGTTGTGTATATAATACACGTACCTATTATCCATAATCTTTCAAGCAAATAGTCATAATTAACTGAAATTAATTTTCCTATGACATCTTTTTATCTTTTTCTTTTTGATTCAGTCACTAGAATGTGGTAATCCTGGGGCACAACCTGAAGAATTTTAGTCAAACGACCCAAGTACTTTTATTAGTTTCCGTCTGCCAAATACACTCACAAGGCTTAGGCAAAGTTCTATTGCTACCACACACTTACTATAATAGAATAAAAACAAAAAAAATAAGGGTGTACCTCAGAAACTCTTTGTCTTGTAACACTAGTAGCAACGAAGAATTTAATTTTAAGATTGGAAGACGAAAAAGGAAAGAAAAAAAAGAACAAGCGACATTGCGGCTGGAAAAAGAAAAGGAAACGTTAAGTGAATGAGAGTCATGTACAAATATAAATATGCAATTCGGTATGTTATTGCTTATGTTGTCAACGTAACAGAGGTATTAACAGTTTTATTAACAATCCTTGTATTTATTTCTATGTGGGATGTATGAGATACCAGTAAATTAATAAGTCGTATAAGACATAAAGTGAACTTTCAATGGCTTATTGATGTAAATATGAATGCATGAGATTAAATACTTATCGAAAAATATAGATATTGTTCAATAGATCGAAATGTAAATAATTCATTAGTGCATACTTTCATTAGAATATAGAACTATAAAGATTTTATTTTAATATTTTCATTAAAGATGTATTATAACAAAAAGAAAACGGAAGGAAATATCGCAATGATTTTGTATTATTTCCATACTATTGAAACTGACGTTAATGTCCCATTCTGATATTCATAATGAAAACCAAATAGCTCCTTTCGAAGCATGCATTTTGTAAACCTAAAACACCATGAAGAAAACATATATAGAGAGAGATTTCCTTAGATACCATATATTTAATTATAAATGGATAATGGTAAACAGATTATTACAACTTTCTATTATGTTCATAATGCATATCGTACTTAGTTTTTAACATTCCAAAATATCATAATTGAAATTGGAAATATATACATTAATGCTGTATAATGTATTTTTACGAAAAGGGTAGCATTCTATATCATTTTGAAGAATACGCACATAAGCCACAAAATTTCTTCACTGTGTATGCAATTCTGATTTCAAATCATATTCTGGTTGAGTTAGCTCATTTTCCAACCGAAATAGAGTCTGAAGCAGAGTAAAAATGTCTCACATATGAATTTATGATTATATGATATATCTATCAATCTATCAGTATATACGCGCACGTACACACATAACAGGTATATATATATATATATATATATATATATATATATATATATATATATATATATATACATATATGTATATATAAGTGTGTGTGTGTTCATTGTGTGTGTGTCCTTGAGTGTGTGTATGTATGCATGTATATGTATATATTGGTGTGTATATTGGTATATGAAATAAAATTACATGTGATATTTAGATACAGTAATGTTACTCATTTTTAACATAAGTTTTCTTTTTGACTTTCATGGCTTGCCATATTTTATCGATATACTTATTTTACCGCAAGTTAATGGAGTAATTTGAAACCTTTCAAAGCAGTGTTCCAGCGTAAAGGTCGTCCATTTTCTATAAACCGGTAATTCATAGAATAATAATAATAATAGTAATAATAATAAATTGCTGTTTTTAATTTCTCGCATTTAGAAATAAATTAGCCTTTCCAAATGTTTTTCTGATGATCTTTGTGAGCAATATTTTTTTCTTACGAAAACTATTTAGTTTATGGCGTCTTAGATTTCATTACATCAACCTCTGCAATATCTGTATTACGTGAATAGTGAGGCTATGAGACTATTAACGTATGAATGCAACAGAGTAAATATATTTCCGCTAATCGAAACTTTCGATAAAATACATATACGGAGTCCTTAAGAAGAGCAAGAACAACAAATAACTTCTTAGTTTACATCTTTACACACAAACAGATGCATACACACACACACACACACAGACACACACACACACACATACATATATACATACGTGTGTGTGTGTTTATGTGTACCACAGATTTAAATTTTGAAAATAGAAAGAACTAGAATATAAGCAATTTGAATTTTTACACTAAAAATCTGAAGGAAACAGAAGTACCATTTTTGCAGATGTATCGATTCTAATAGAAAAATCGATGGCTATGTTTGTTACTTTTTTGTTTTATATCAAGGAATAAACCCCGAGGTTATATATTGTTTTCAATCGACGATGAAATAAATTACAAACATATTTAATGATTTATTAAACATATTTCATCACAGGTTCTCTAGAAAATCATGAAAGTTTTAATAAATTTCTGAACTTTAACACAAATCAGCGCACAGAAGGGAATATTTCTTGTTTTCAAAAGCTGTCAGCGTCTCAGCATTCATTTAACTACTTAATCGAATGACTTGACTGAAGTCAGTTGAAAAAATACACTCAACAGAAGAGTAAAAAGTTTAATCAACTAATGGTTTAAGTTCGAAGAACAGCAGAATGGATTAAATTTTCAATTCAGTAACAGTCCCAATGCATTGTGTATAATGGATTGAGATTAAAGACCGTATTTATAAATTTATAAATATGAGGCGACTAAATAAAATACCAAAAATCCCTATAAAGTTATTTGAGTAATTTTTCTTTAAGGGATTAAACTTAAGTAATGAATATAATTGGAGACTTTTAAAACTCCTCTGAAGAAAAGCTTCAGCCATGACGTGAGGCGACCCAGCTGCATAGTTTTTCTATCTCTCAATGCTCATTCTCATGCTCACAGACATATATACCCAAACACATACACAAATGTGATGTTTTCATCTACCATGAATCATTCTGAAGATTATTCAAGTATTAAACATTCTCAGCAAACTTGTATAGATGGCTGTGCATCGGAAAAAACACACACACACATATATATATACGCGAAGATAAAATTAGTTAGAAAGCGTACGGAAGTGTGGTAACTACTGGTATGGAAAGGAAGGTGCTAAAAGCAACTTCCTACGCCTAAAACCTTGCAGAATCAGAACATAAGCAAAACTCTCCACCATCACCACCAAAGGGCCAAAAGCCAAAGGAAGACCCCAAAGGAGAACCAGTCGCACATGACCTGCATCAAAACTAAAATATTTTGATGAATTGTGCACTACCTCTAAAAGCCACCCCTATCCGGAATCCGTCATAAGGCTGCAGCTGAACAATAATACTTTTTTATGCATACAAAAGATTGTGCAACAACTAAGCCACCACAATCAGCATACAAGACTGCCATAGACAATGACTCCAAGACTGTGGTAACAAATTTGGCAATTTTTGGCAAAATATGTACCCTTTTACCAAGTTATAACAAAAAGTTAGTGAAACATTTAAAATGTTTACAGTTGGATAGATAGACAAATATAACAAAATAATTTGATAAAAAATGTGAATTTTTAATTATTATCTGAGATTTTACAAAAACAACAAAAATCTGGCATCAGCAGAGATATGGCACCAATATACTTCATAAAATATCAGAAGATTGTTACAGCTCAGTAACAGAACCAGAATTACCTTCCCGAAAGACTTTGTGGGGAAAGCAATCGAGCCCTATATATGGCAGTCACCGAAGCACACCTAAGACCCGACATCGCAGATGCAGTAATTCATATAGCAGAGCATGTTGTATTGCAAAGAGACATAAAAGACAGGCTGTTTTGTACAAGCAATATGGATCTCATACATAATAAGAACGTCCCACCAACACTAGTCTCGGACCATAGCATAATAGAGATGACCATATATGAACCAAAGGAATCTGCAGACATGTAGCCTATGAGAAGCATCCAAAATGTATCCAATCTGAACTACCACAAAGTAGACTGGAAATCAATAGAGAAAGAGATCACCAAATAGTATTGGCCTCCAGTGTCACTCTACACCCAAGAATGACATGAAACTGAAAATATTCATGTCCGCTATACCTTTGTCACAGAGAGAATGGCCACTGCACATAAAACAAGATTTCCAAGAAGAGAAAACTTCTTATTAGAGGATGTACAATGATTATAAACCTCTCCAATACAGAACTCAATAACAGTGAAAAATTAAGCCTGGAAACAGCACTGCTGGAAATTGAGAAACATCTAAAAATGCCCCAAGGAAAAAGAAAGAGAAGTCGCCAAAGCCTGGTTTATAAAATAAATATAAATTCAAACCCTAAAGCCTTCTTTAAATATGTCAACCAGCTGCCTCCATGTGTTACAAAGTAGGGCCACGTCTCCAAAAAGATGGTTCCCTCACAGGAAATACAACAGAGTAAGTGAAACACTGAATGAACAATTAAAAATTGTCTTCACACCAGCTTTTGGCACATGCAAGTTGGCAGACCTGTAGAATTCTATACCACCACAAATGTAGACGGGGAGGCAGTAACTGTTGAGTACACCAACATAAAAGAAGATGATTAATACTGGCAATAGATGGCGCAGACCGAAACTCAGCTGCTGGCTCCGATGTAATTCATAGCATTCTTTCTCAGACTATCAAAACAAGCACTTGCAAAACCGCTGCAGCTCGGTTTCAAAGCTTCCGAGCAAACTGAATGAGGCAATAATATGCCTTGTTCATAAACGAATAGCCTACTCCAGCTGCTTATCAATGGAGTCTGCACTCGATATATATGGCAACAGGGAAGCGAACCCCTACCAGATTTTCTAGCAGGCGACGAGACCACCAGACCGTACGGTTTAGATGTATTTTTGCTCACTCTCAGAGGTGGACATCCGACCCTAGGAATCGGCTCCAGCTCGCAATATATAGAAAAACTAGCATAAAGTGACCCGCTCTACGCGCGGGTAAGAGTGTGGTTGTTACTTTCTATTGCTTCCTTTCTGTTCTTTATCACCAAATTCTCCCTCTTTGTTTCTCTCTCCTTTCTCTCTGACTTTCCCACTCTCTAACTATTCCTTTCTCTCGGACTATCCCTCGCTTTCTTTTTCTATCTATATATCCCCCGTTTATAAACAACAAAAATCTTCAGTAAGTTGAAAAAGAAAATATTTTGAAAGATCAATCATAAATATCAGGCAGTAACAACGGAAATGTCTGCTTCAAGGCAGACAGCAAAACACTAACATTAAAAAAGGACAGACGAACTTGCGAGCTGAATAAAAATAAAAGAAAATATTGGAAACCAAACTTTGAAAGGATAGAATCTGAGAATAGTAGAGTCACCACGGGTGGCATTTCTTAACGACGGACAGCAACGTAGTGGTAGATTAAAGGCTGGCGTAAAATTTGAGGTAATTTGCCATATTACTGCTCTCCGTGCAAAACTGCTATTTACTATTCAAGTAAATTCATTGGAATTTACTTGAATCTTAATTGCTTATATATATACATACATATATATATATATTATATATATATATATATATATATATATATATATACACACAAACACACACACACACACACACACATATATATATATATATATGTATATATATATATATATATATATATATATATACAGATATATACTCTTTGTATATATACATTATATGTACATATTTATATATAGAACACACACACAAACACATATAAATTAACCCAATAAATATCTGATTCCTAATATTTGTTCTCATGATTGTTTGGTGGTTGTGGCGATAATAAAACTCTCTATGAATGCAGACAGACATACACTGAGAGAGGGGGAGGCGGTGGGGGAAAGAGGGACAGCGCTGGCGAAGGCAGCGGAGGGAAAGATATTAGTATCTGTCAAACGTCGTTATAGAGAGAAAGTGATGGGAAGGGAGGAAACAGAGAGAGACGGAGGCAGACATGCAGATAAGAGAATGAGAGGAGACTTGACAAAGTGTAGGTTTTTTGCCCTAGTAACGACACTCTAATCTAGCCCACTCACATCCATAACTCATTTTACATGTCCCTCTAAATTTTGGAGTCAATCTGACGGGATCTAGTGCCCTTTAACCCGTTCCAATTCTAAAACCAGACAACCAATCTTTTTGCATTTCAGATTTATAGATATTGATGAGTGACAACCGGTCACTGCATCTGTAACAAGCAAAGTAGTTACTTAGAAGATCGCTATAAGTGATGAAAGTAGTAACTATACTGAGAAGTAATGTTTATCACCAATTCAACATGGCTGTTTCGAAGAAACCGAAGTTAGTATCGTGTTTGTCGTTTGTTCTCCTGCTTACAATATATATCGGGTGCAGACACACGCACACACATAAACACACACATACACACACACGATCCCTCAATACACACACGCACAAGGTCACAACGGACTCCAGTTTACTAAATGTCAGGCAAGAGATAAGAAATTCTCAGTTCATCAATTTGTAACATTACGTATGTTTCTGAATGGAATAACACCAGACTACCATTAAGAATTCTAATAACAGTCTCTTGAAAAGGATGCCTTGCATGCTCACCAATTCGGGGTATTGGAATTTTCCCGATCAGGTTGGAAGTTCATTCTCATCCAGATCAAACTCAATAAAATCTGTAGGTATTACAGACATGTTTGTCAACATTGTAATGCAGATTACTATATATACCACAATTATTACGAAGGTCACGAAATTGGCTTTGTTTCATAATCACTTCATTTTAGGATTGACATATGATACAGAAACGATTAACAATATTCCATGAACATGAATGACCATAGCATGAGGTGTTTCTAAGAAGCAAATTTAAGGAGTGTAATTTAAGAATATCCATCAACACAGGCATATCTTATTCATTATTACATTACACTTAATGCCTGGAAAACAAAAGAGTATATAAAACTAATTAAAGATATATTACATATAAATTAAATATCTACTACCACAATCCCGCACGCCACAAAATATCAAACCCAGCAAGAATCTACTATAACCGAGCATTGATAGGAGGAGTGTATAAGGATAATTATTAGGAGCTGAAAATGCTCCATAACAAAATAAAGAAATGAAACACCACATGGTTGCGTATCTCCTAAATCTTAACTGTAAAATCTAATATAGCCTGTAATTTCCTGTTGTTGATAGTATAGCGTCTGTTTAAGCAAGATGATAAGTTTAGCTACCACTCCTTAATGAATATCCTACGTGAATTATCCAACCACAAACTCGATCATAAAAGTTGAAATACCTAGACCAAATGTATGAAATCATTTGCAACAACTAAGTCCTGTTCGCTTTAAGATAAATGATTTTGTATACAGATAACATATAACAACCCCATTATGTTATGAAGAATATGTATATAAAAGAAACAAATATTTAAATCCAGATGCGCACAGTATACTCAGACCATTATACATGTCAATCCACAGAAATTTGTATCTCTCTATTTATACGTCTGGATAAAGAAAACGATTAGAAAAAATTAACATCCATACAGAATCTAGCAGCTCTGAAAACCCGGAATTTCAATGGTTCATACATATATAGCCAATAATTGATAGAGAAATGGAGCATCTATTCAAACCGTCAATGTAATGAAGTGATTATACTTGTATTCATTTTATTTACATTTCCCTACCAGGCATTCCGGAATACTTAAACTCCATACCATTAAATGCGGGACATGTAATTTCTCTTACGTATTTAATGAAGGGAAAAACCAGTCACTTTCGTCTTTTTCGTACGTTCAAATACATCTAAGTAACATTATCAGCTGCTTTATATGACAGCTTTTAACCAATATATTCTTTTATACATTTACTCTTTTACTTGTTTCAGTCATTTGACTGCGAACATGCTGGAGCACCAGCTTGAAGGGTTTTAGTCGTACAAATCGACTCCAGTACTTATTTTGTTAAATATTAGTACTTATTTTATTGTCAAGCGATGGTGGAGGGGCAAACGCAGCTACAAAGACATGCACACAGATACAGAAACACATAAATTTATATACGACGGGCTACTTTCAGTTTCCATCTACTAAATCCACTCACAAGGTTTTGGTCGACCCGAGGCTATAGTAAAAGACACTTGCCTAAGGTGTCAAACAATGGGACTGAATCCGGAAACATGTGGTTGAGAAACAACCTTCGTACTCCACAGCCACGACACGTGTTGACTGAAATTTGACAGGCGGAAAGTGAGGAACCTCCTTTTAGCAAGACATCACGGTTGAACGTGAATATATCATATGTTATATGATATAAAAGAATATATATTATATATATATATATATATATATATATATATTATATATATATATTATATATATATATAATATATATATATATGTATATATATATATATATATATGTTCAATCTGCGTTCAGCTCCATTCTTCAATTCACCAATAATGTTTTAATTTCAATTATCCGCACCAACGCACGGTTGCAACGCCAGATGGTTGTACCTCCAACCGTGCTGTTTACTGCTGTGATTTTTGCTACTAAGGTATCGGTTAAACTGTTGATTAATCTACTACAAGATTATTCATCTGTCTATTTCACATTATATATATATATATATATATATATATATATATATATATATATATATAATATATATATATATATATGTAACGTTGCTTACCTTATACTTGTGATTTCGTTTCTGTTACTCATCTCCAGAACAGACTTACTTTGGAAAAAATTCTAGCATATCATTTTGCATTTTCCTGATATGTAGTTTCTACGAAATTATATAACCCAGTATATTTCCTATAATCGCGTTAGTAATTTATATCCAGAAGGGTATTTGCTGCTATTTCTAGCGTGGAACTGAAGATGTTGTCCCTCCCTGAAATGCTTATAGTCTTCGTTATTAACACATGTTTTAGAAAAGAAGATTGACTTACAAATAATAACTTGAGAAAAAATATATATCTTTTCTTAGGTATTAAATTACATAATTGTTAAACATACTGCAAAGAGCAAACATTAGTTTGTATAAATTATTTCGTAAGATACCGAGAGTTTGATGCCAGGTTTATTTAAATTATCATCTGAAGTGTAGCAGGATGCAATTAATATTAACTCTAGTACGAAAACAGCAAATGTTAAGGAGGTATGTTATATTAGTAGTCGTATACGTATATGTTGTACAATCGATATTCTGTCTTATTCATATATCGAATAAATCGATATTATCAATGAAATTCCGAGTATCAATGCACCGAGAGATATTCCCAGACACAGATATACTCTGACAAGTTTGTATTGACTGTCGCTGTTACAAATCTCACCAAGCATAGCTCAGTATATCGTTGATCGCAGCGACGACATTTTTATGCAGGTCAAATTCACGAATGAGACATATTGTTTCTCTTTGGATGCTCTCGGTGGAATCAGTTCAGGGAATAATTCCGTTCTGGAATCTCCTTTCCAGTTAGGCAATGTCTCCATATTTATATGTGATACCGAACCCACGCGCTGACGCCCAATAATTTCAGTTCTGGAATTTCCTTTCCAGTTAGGCAATGTCTCCATATTTATAGGTGATACCGAGCCCACGCGCTGACGCCCAATACTTTATATATGTACACATGCAGACGAATAAATGTGTTTACATACACATACATACTCTTAAGCAAGTATATTATTGATAGTGACCACCATGTTCCGGCCAGTTAAACCACCGTCGTACTGCGATGCATTGAAGTCAATTCTGGTTTTATATAGTCTTTATTGAGTTACAATCTTCCTGAGGCTCTTGGATTTGCAGTGATCATTAAGTTTTGGGACAGGTTGTTATGGAAATGTGTTTTGGAAAAAAATTATTATTTATTAAACTTCGGGTTGTGTCATTGTTTAGAATCCATGCATAAATTTGGAAGCAGATATGCATATTTATGTGACTCACCTTTATTATGGTAAGTATAGTATATCTCAGTAATTTTAAACACTTTAGTCTTTATTGGATTGAATCCGTTACTTTGTTAAGATCAAAGATACAAAGTCCAGCATTTAAAAACTTAGTAACTGTATCTGTCAAGTTTCTTATAGAAGGAACTTTTAAAAGTTTCCCAAATGACTGTAAGCAGGTGGTATGTTTTAACTGCTTAGTTTCTTTACTTGTCATTCTTATTTAGTTTATTTACTGGTGTTTTTATGCTTTGGAAGATGGAGTTATCCGTTGGAAAGCGTGTCACGATGTTGTTGCTACAGAGTCTTTTTTATTTGTGCTTTGATATCCATAAAAGGATATGGGTAGATGCAAAGTTCGTTGGTCTGTATGTTTCCCTCTTACTGTTCATTATTCTATAAGCAATTTGATTAGTACGTAGAAAGCTTTCCCGTTATATTTTATGAGAGTAGACATTTTGAGCTATATATATGTATGCGTGTGTGTTCGTGTATGTAGATTTGTGTAGGTATATTTGAAAATCTTTTATGGGGATTTGGTTGGAGATAAGTAATTTCTACAGCAATTGTTTAATGGAAGTCTCTATTTTAATGTACTTATATATGTTTGAATATTGACGTATCATTTCCCCTATTTAAATTGCGAAACGTATGCCTGTGTTGGCTTTATCCTATTTTCAACCGGTTTGCTATAAATCATATATATGTAGATATAGTAAATAGGGTCGTACTCGTAGTTACCCTATATACAATGTTTATTGAGAGAGGGTTTCTTTGTATATGACAGGATAATGTTGTTCTACATTTGATATTGTTATGTGTGTGGTTTAGGTTTTCAAGTTGAGAAAATATTTCGTAGTTGTAATTATCACTAAACTCATATCCATACAACGGAGACTATATAAATCTATGATTAACTTTAATGAATCGCAGTCTGCAGATGTTTTAACTGGCCGAAAAGTATTGTCCTCATCACAATGATATACTTTATGAGGATAAGAAATTCGCACTCTACAAATGTATGGAATGTTTTTTTATTATAACTGAAAAAAAAATAACAAACATTAACATGCATGTGTGTGAGGGGTTGTATGTACGAGGTTGTATTTAAGTATATATATGTTATGTTTGAGTGAATGTGTATGTGTGTTTATGTATATATGTATGTATGTGTGTATGTATGTATGCATACAGCCATATATATACAGCTTTACAACCATTACTCAAAATCGGAGGTAAGTGATATTGCATCTAGTATACAACCATTATATCGTTTACTAACGAAAATAGTTTTGAGTTTTGTATATATATATATATATATATGTGTGTGTATGCGTGTTTGTGTGTGTGTGTGTGTGTGTGTGTGTGTGTGTGTGTGTGTGTGTGTGTGTATTGAAATATTCAGAGTTTTCTGTTAGGATTGCTCAAATACAGCACTACCTAGTTTCTAAATTCGGAACCAGGCCATTAGAATATTGTGTATTATGCTAATAGCGATGAGAATCGATCCCAGCTCGACATAGCATAGTCGAATAACTTTCATCAGCATAAACACCACAAAAATTGTACTTTACTCTAAAATAGAAAACTCACGAACCCTTCAATTAGTTTTTTTTAAAGCATTTTTTAATTGTTACTGCGTCAAAAATATTTTCATGTATTATAACATAGGAAAGCGATGACCTCTACAGTTCACTCACTACAACCATGCAAAATCCTTGAATGCAATTTGCTTAAGCTACATCAGTTACATTTCGCACATTTTTTTGGAATAAGTCTGCATACAACTTATTTTCCATCGCACTGATAATGATTCATTGCTATCTAGATATTGCATAAAACTTGTTTAAGCCAGAGGAAATATATTGCAATCGATGACATGCATGCTGGTATATATGTCTTATAACAGAACGTAACCTATCTACCAATGACATTAAAAAAAAACTCACTTGAATCATAGTGTTTGAAATTAGTCATTGAGAGATGCAAATTTGCCATCGGTCCATAAAAATGTAGATACTATATTTTGTTTCTATTAGACCAGAGGTTTAAACTTCATAAAGCACTTCTTTTGCTTTTCTTTTTGTTTTGTTATATTTTTCAAAATCCCGGTTCTCGATATTGCTTTCCATACCGAGACATGTTGACGACAATCTACTTATAAATATATGATCAATGTTCTTCAGTTGCTGTAATGAATCATTTCATCTTTTTTGAGCATTAGAAAATATCCCAAGATCTCTCAATATGAATGATATGATATAGATATGGACACACGCACACATATACACACATGCAAACACACACACACGTGAGTGCGTGTATGTGTATATATATTTATTTTTTATCTCCTACTTGTTATAATCATTAGACTGCAGCCATGTGAAATACATGTTAGATGGCGGTTATTTTGATCTTTAGTCCCTCCATCCTACTATTATAATATAAGACTCACCATTCTTTATCTTTATTCTCGTTACCAATATATCCCTATGTCTCTCACTCGTCTTATCTCTACATATGACTCTGCATTCTGATGATTTCTTCCACTATAACTGGAAAACAGAAACTATCGTAAATGTACTATTACAACCACTTTTCTTTATTAATTAATTAAATTAATGGCTTACTAGCGCAAGCGACCAACTTCTTGCTGTTATTTTTCTTCCATTTTCTTCTTGCATTTAATTTAAACTAAGGTTTACCCGCTGAGTTACCTGCTACCGTATACCTTTTACCAAGAACTTACCTACGCAGGTAATCACCAGGAGCGTCTTTGGATTTAACCATCGCTTAGAGATTTTTAACACCTCTGACTTATACTTATATACCTATATATAGCAAAATCAAGGAACGGCCATAATAGGCCATTCACCCACTAGAAATAACAGCCAAAGCTTCAACCGCAAAACAACATTAATTCCGCAAACCAGGAGAAAATTAAAAAAACATTTACCCTGTAGTTCTTTATACGATGCACCGTTTCATCTATTGTTTAATGGTAAACCAACCTGATTAAATTAAATCAAGCTAGTCTT
>NC_042998.1:118068062-118095562 GCF_006345805.1 Octopus sinensis
GCTAGAAGCTACTCTTTACTGAGCGACAGCATACTAATTTTTATTCTTTATCATTTATAATTCGACGAATATCTGGTGCAATATCCTTTGAGCCAGAGCACTCCCTGTTTATGATTAATATATGGAATATAATATATTTAACCATCCTGTAATTGCTATCTCAAGAGAGAAATATTGTCCTTCGAAATTTAAAGCAGCTGAATAACATGTTATATTTGAGAGAAAATTTCTCTTTATGGAATCCATGCATTGTTTTTGTTCCTATAAATTTCTATTTTACTCAGAACAAAGGTTCCACAATAATGCCGCACACACACATAACAACACGTTGTTGCACATAATTACACTGGTCAACAAAATTAAATGTATTATAGTCGTTACAAATGCAGCCCAATTTTTTTACACTAATTTTTCATGCTGATTTCAAAATGTTACTTTACTTGTATGCAGCACGTATCGTGGTTTTAGTAGATACATGAAAATATTTACATAATTGTTCATATAAAATAATTAAGGACATAATCTTCTTAGAAAGTAAATGAGTTTATTGAGTTAAAAATCATCAATATCATTCTACAAAGAGTGAATACACAAAAAATGGCACAGATAAAATAGACAAAATTAGAACAACAGAGTTATTGTGATTTGGATTTTCTGCGGTGTTCTTGATCTGGTTGATCATGTTAAAGAGTTCAGCAGTGGTCGGCCAGCATCCTGTCATTCCAGAAGCCTTGGTGCCGTTTCTCCATAGCTCTAATATCCTGGTGAAATCTTTCACCATGTCCATCAGTCACTGCTCCAAGTTTATCTGCGACGAAATCCAGATGGGATTCCAAGAAGTGAACTTTCAGTGACATGCGACAACCTTTGAGTACTTCTCTAATTCGGGGTCCGACAAAGACACCCTCTTTTAACTTCGCCTGTTGAGAAGCCAGTAGGACATTACATGGAGCTACAAGAGGTGTACACTCGACACTAGACAGTCCTAGCTGGTATGATGTTCTGTCAGTTGCCCGACTATCCCATAGACACACGAAACAGCACTATTTTGAGAAACCTGACTGCATTCCCATTAACATAACAATTACTTTTATATCTCCACCTATTTTCCATGAGTATCGTTCACAGGCAATAGCATGAAGTAAAAGTTCCATATTCTCATACCATACCTGAAGACGAACATAGTGTGCAATATGAATGGAGGCTTCAATTGAGCGCTATGGACAAGTACAACTTTTAAACGTCGTTTTGAAGAGTCAATAAACAAACGCCAGGTTTACAGGATCATGATTTTGTAATAAACATTCGACAGGTCCATCGATGTTACAGCAAAGCAAAGCAAAGCGGGCCTTCAACAGAGAAACACGTTTATAGAACCACATTTCTCTGCCGAAAATCAGTTATACTAACACCGTGCCCTGGCAGATACTTTCCATTCAGTCTGCTTCATCTTTTGAGAGGGAGAGGTCTCTAACATGGTCAGTCAGTTCACCTTGAAAACATTTCTGAGGTTCAAATCTGTCGTGATCAGCCACGTAATCTTCCTCAGGAATACTATCGTGACAGTCAGTATTAACTTCTGATGTTTCAAAACATATTTCTTTACTACCCACAAGGGGCTAAACACAGAGGAGACAAACGAGGACAGACAGATGGATTAAGTCGATTATATTGAGACCAGTGCGTAACTGGCACTTAATTTATCGACCCCGAAAGGATGAAAGGGAAAGTCGACATCGGCGGAATTTGAAATCAGAACGTAACGGCAGACGAAATACCTATTTCTTTACTACCCACAAGTGTCTAAACACAGAGGAGACAAACAAGGACAGACAGATGGATTAAGTCGATTATATTGACCCCAGTGCGTAACTGATACTTAATGTATCGACTCCGGAAGGATGAAAGGCAAAGTCGACCTCAGCGGAATTTGAACTCAGAACGTAACGGCAGACGAAATACTGCTAAGCATTTCGCCCGGCGCGCTAATGTTTCTGCCAGCTCGCCGCCTTTTAATACCACCATCTAGTGGAACTGGAAATGGCAGATTTCCATTATGATGCACAGCTCTCATTGCGGAATCCAAATTGGGATACACAATCTCGTGTTTATTCTTCATAGAAAATCCTGTGATATTTACATTGCAAAAATAACAGTCATTAAAACGATCTTTCGGCTCCCTCTATATCAGTGGAATGGCAAGCCATTTGATAAGGCTGAGCAGATAATATATAATGCCCAAAACTAGTCCTGATCTCCAAGAGGGCGGTCAAACTAGCTTATAAATCTTCTAATGTCATTGTACATTTTTGAGCTTTCACAATAAATTGTCTACACACAAAACGCATCAGGACGATTTCCACGCTGTCTTGACATTGTTAACTCTGTAAAACAAGTAAGGAAATATATACTAACGGTTATACTTATACTGAATATGAGATGATGAAATATTTCATCTGGACAGTTTGAGATGTTGAAATACCTATTTAATCGGACAAAACTTGATTGGTTAATTTAAAGATGATGAAATATTGTATCTGAACTATGCAGCAATAAATAATCTAGCTTATTTTGAAGGTATGTTTCCATGATGCAAATGAAATACATGCATACACGTCATTAATTGGAGCTAAAACCTCAAAATACTTCTGATCTTGAAAACTGTACGTGATGTCAAGAAACTAATTGAATATTTGAAATCAGCATTAAAAACTACACTAAGTAGACCTTGATATGTGTTTGATAAAAAAAACTTAACCAGTGTCGTTTATATCTTTATGTGTATTTGTGTGTATGCGTGTATGCGTGCACGTTCGTGTGTATGTTGCGCGTGTGTGTGTGTATGTTTGTATGTGTGTGTGTGTGTATGTTTGTATGTGTGTGTGTGTGTGGCACTCGTGCACAACCATATTTAACGTTATTATTTAGCATTTTATGCTACATTCGTCTATAGCTTGTTGATACATTCTAATAGGTGCCTCCGTATTTTGCTATGGTTATAGTGTACAAACAATGTGTGCACCTTAGACAAACGGTTAATATATTACGAAGATTTTTGGGAAGAAATTTGAACCGTAATGAAATTTCAACACCAATATCTAGTTACTGAAGTTGACTTCAAAATTAAGTTCCTTCATTTTACTTCGAGATTTCAACGATTTAAAGCCATATTTATCTACGTTTATAGAAGTTGTTGCATAACCGCCATAGGACTGCAAAAATATCTACTTCAGAAGGAAGGAAAACTGATCCAGATAGCGGCAAAACACGAGCAAAACAAAAAAACTGTTCTCAGTATTTAAGGAAGCTGACAAATACAAACAAGAAATCATACCACCTAATAAACATGAAGAAGAAGAAGAAGATGAAGAAACAACAAAAGCTATGAAACAAATGAAATCCAAACTAAAAATAGAACAGCAACGAACCATGATAAAACGATGGCAAGAAAAGCCCCTTCATGGTAAATACTGGACTAAACTAAACGCAAAAGAAATAGACAAAGAAAAATCCCAGCAATGGTTGAGAAGCTCAGGACTCAAAGCAGAAACAGAGGGATTTTTAATTGCAGCACAAGACCAAAGCCTCCCCACCAGAAATTACCAAAAACATGTAATGAAAAGAAATATTACAAGTAACTGCAGAATATGTGGAGATGGACAAGAAACAATAAATCATAAATCAGCTTGAACGAAGATTTTGCTCGCTTCTTCAGGCCAAATTCCATATTTCTGTCATCGCTGAATTTTTTCACACTTACTAATATACCTTTCAGATTATTGTCATCTTTTGCATATAATTTCAGATCAGCCATGTAGAGCAAGTGTGAGATGATCTTGTCAAACATTGTGTAACCGTAAATTCTTCTATTGAGCTCGTGGGACAAGTAATTGATGGAAAGAAAGAAGAGGAGATGGGGAGTGAATCAAGCTGGAATATTCCATGGTTTACTTTGATGTTCTCTGGTACATACAAGCCTTTCTTGTGGTTGAGAAATAATTTTGTGATCCACAGTCACATACTGTGATGTAAAAAACCTTTTACGAAAGGAGAATTCTGTTATATATTTAGTGTCTCTGAAATCCATCTATGTGGAACATTGTCAAATACATTCCGTGCTAAGATTTCGTTTTGCAGCTGTACAATTTTCGAGTATTATACGATTTATTAACAGTTGGTCATTGCAGCCCTATGAGTTTCTTTTGCACCCTTTTTTTATTCAAGAGGAATTCTGTTGTATCCATCGAGAAATTAGTACATCATTTCGGTGAGGATGGATGTAATTGTTTTCACATTGTGGTCAAACAAGTGACCGACCAGTAGTTGTTTGGATTTCTTGAATAGCTTGTTCTAGAGAATAGGTGTGTTATCCCTACTATCATCCATCTTACTGTCATTTCGGGGTTTCTCATGATATTAGAGAAACATACCATTAACTGACGGTTGGATGATGACATGCTGACAAAATAGAAGTCTGCGATTTTATCGTGTACAGGAGAATCCACTTATGAGTTTTAGATAGATGTAGTTTCTGCAATGCAATAACATTCCATCTCTGTTCTTCTTCTCCCGTTGTCCATTCAGCTTCCTTCGTAAATTCATTTCTATCACTCCATACCCTTTTCCAAAATATCACTGTCTTTCATATTTGTCTGGTATTTTACTTCGATCGAGAGTTTCCCTAACTATCTGTGGAATTTCACGATGTCTCCCGTGGTCAGTCTATTGGCCATGAAGGGTTTCTTGTAGCAGCACTTATCACGGTATTCAGTACACGATTTGACTTACAGCTTTTCAAAAAATGTTTCTGGTGTCTCTATTTTCTTCTCTATTTATCTTTCATATCATCCTCTATTTTATATCTGTTGCAATGCTTGGAAACAGAAAACACTTTCATAATTCATTTATCTATACTTTCGCAATCCTACTGTGAAAATGTTAGAATGATTTTCAGCTGCCTACACTCGCTACTCACAGAATTCGTAAATAATATATCTATATCAGAATTTGGAGTTGTAAATCCAATTATTTTACTTATATTTCTATCAAACCTTCTTTGTCGCTTTATCATCCAGCTGAAACTATTATAATTAGAACCAATTTGTAGAGCAGCTTGTGTATTGGTGTATCTCAATTTATTTCTTTGTATTTGGCTTTGCTTTAAGTAATATTGTATCATACTTATAATATCCATCGTTATGTATTTCTTTCAATCCTATGTCTGTGTTTACACGGAGCCGTTCGTTGATTTTTAAATATTTGTATATTTATATTTGCACATGTATAATAGTGTTTGTATTCTGTATTACATGATGTTTGTGTGCTGAATTAAGATACCTCTGTTTAATGTTGTTTTGGTACATAACCCTAATTCGAATTCCATATCAATTTTTTCCTGGTGAATTGCTATAATGTCTATTTCCAGAACAGCATGCGAGGCCAGCAGTACACGACACGTGCTTAACTATATTAACATATCATTTGTACACAAGTCCAGTCATGTTTTGAATATTAGTTAAAGAAGACAGAAAATATGGGAATGGAAAGAAAGAAGAACTTTCGAATATTTCTCTTCTAGTTGAGAATTGTTTCCTTTATATAATAATTAATTTTGCCTATATCAGTAAAATTCCTACTTATAAATTGTGTCATGTATCTCATTAATGGTGCCAGTGTTTTCACGATCCACCTGTGAGAAAGACTGTCAAAAGTCATCTGGTCCTCAATCAATACAATGCTCAGAATTTGTCTATACATCCCGTAATTTTTGATAGGGTTTTTTGTCAACAATTGGTCATTCTTGGTTTATGAGCCTATATTGAATCACACGATGTGTTAAAACTTTCTGTTCGTGTTTGAAATATTTATTTATAAATAGTAATATTGCACTAATTTTTATCAGGATATTTATCCCGTAGTTACATTGGAAAGGTATTTTCAGCACACTTACAATTCGTGAGAGGAATTGTGTACTTATTTAAGCAATTATTAGATATTTTTCTATAAATTTATCCTGTATCCGTTCATATTTTTAAATACTGCATGGCGTACACCCAATTTTAGTACTAATCAGGAGCTTGAGATATATTTCTCTTCGTCTGTATGATACTTCCTTGTTCTCACGCCACTCCTACCTCTCCCGCCCCACATGTGCCTGACAAATTCTCTACGCATCTTTTGGCACTTATATTTTGATGCGTTTTTTGTCAATACAATATTTTTTACTTAGAGTGGTACTTCAATCGACACTTGTAATTATATAATTTAATTTGCACGTGGATGCACGTGTAATTTTTTTATCCTTTGTCTTTGAATACGTAAATGACACATGCGCCGTTGTTCCATTGTATAAATTTTTAAGTTAGTCTAAAATAACAGAGAGAATATCATTTTGCTTACAATATCAAACAACATTGAGCAATATTTAATCAACCTCAATCAATATAAATGTAGAATAATGTATAAGATTACATGTCTCAAAGAATGTATTAAGCTATAAAAAGCATTAGGTCTTCAAAAATAAAAGCACATAGAAGTATATCAACATATTCTTTAAAAATGAGTAAATGAGAAAGATATATAGAAAAATCGAGCAACCTTATCGAAAAAAGTTGACATGACTGACCTGTTGTAGGGCATAAACAATTACGTGAAATAACATAATTTTTGCTTACTGGAATAAGGCATTCCTTTGTCACTAACAATACAGATTGAATTCTTACTGTTAGCGATATGGAGTTTTCAACAGAAAAATCCATACCGCGAATATATTTTTTGGTAATATTAGTTTCAAGTTTTGGTACAAGGCCAGGAGTTTGGGGTAAGCCGATTACATTGAACCGAGTACTCAAGTGGTACTTATTTCATCAATCCCGAAAGTATGGAAGGCAAATTTGACCTCGGCAGAATTATGATGTGATAATATCAATTTCTGTTTAAGATGCCGACCCGAAGGACCGTTAGCTGACAGAATTTCTTTCAGGTGCTGAGTTGATAAAATCGTCAGCAGAATCGTTAGCACGCCAGACAAAATGTCTGGCGCCATTTCATCCGTCTTTACATTCTAGATTTAAATATCGATGTGGTCGACTTCAACTTTCATCCTTTCAGAAACGAGAAAATATGTACCAGTTATTCACTAGGATCGATGTAATGAACTTGCCGCCTCTCCCAAAATTGCTGGCTTTGTGCTAAATTATGTATCTCGATAGGAAGTGTGTAGCTGAGTGAGTATACTCAAAACGAATCAGTTTCTTAATTTTATGAATCCAAAATACAAACGATAAGTATATTCTCATAATAGTTCGAACTTAGAAATTACTGGCGCGCAAATAAACAACGTATTTCATGTAATTAGCTTTTACAACCTCCATGCCACAGATGTTATATAAATTCATGACTAAGTAGTTCATTATTTATCATTGGCAGTTATTGCAGGCCTTCAGTTTGAATATAATATCACCAGTATTTTCTTGATACTGTTTTGATGTAACTCATAGGTAGATGGATAGGACGGGCGTAATAGAGTTACACCGACCACATTCTAGAAAACATACTTTTGGTGAAGAAAACTTACACAAGTAGCCGAACAGTTAAATACCATATCTGGGACTACATATATGAGAAACAAACTCTTTCATCCAACGGATTTTTAGTTAGCCTTTATTATTTATTTGGAATTAGATAATGGAGTACTTTTATACCTAAATTATTAACTATTTACTTACAACTCATAAATTAACGTTCACACTGAATTCTGATGCTCTTTGTGGCAAAGATGTAGGTAAAAATCAATAGCATTTCCTAAGATACGAAAAGTCTGCATCTTTTGTCTGTTTGCAAGAATTCTTATCCTCGTGGGTGGGTGAAAACATATCAATTCCAATAGAATTTGCTTGCATAGATGCCGAACTATTGAAATACGGGCAGTTATGAAACAAACTTCTCACTTTAACCACGCAGCCATAACTGTATCTATGATACTGGTAACCGAAATTATCATTGAGCCATATTTCTGATGTTCTTGTAATTACATTTTTTTTCTTTTTTCTTTGAAATTATATTATTTGATAAAATATCAATAACGAATGTAATGTGTAAACAGTTGCAAATCAATGATCGAATAATATCATTGATTCTACACTAAATCGAACATTTATATAAGGAATCTTTCTTGCTGAATGATACTCTGGCGATTCTAAAAATTATAACATTAATAGATTACACTATGTTAGTTGTCATGAAACCAAATGGCGAATCAAGTTTTACTGCCATTACTTAAAAGCCACTTAAATTATCAGAAAGATGAAACTTTTTCGTGTATTGAAACTTTGAGTGGTTTGTATATAGAGAAGCAAGCTGTGTTGTTCATTTCACCGTTGGAGGTCCATTTGTTAATCAATCTGTTTGAGAAATTTCAAAATCGATAGCATTTTATATGCGCGACCTGTTGATTTCTTGAGAATTTAAGTAAAACCATCAATGAACCAATTAAATATTATCGATATCTTAGCAAATCGTCAACGCTGCGAATTACTTCCACTAGCCTTTCAAGTAATTGAATGAATTCTGTTGCTAGTATTTATATAGATACCTTTAAATACACATAAAAATATATATCTTATACGGACATATACGGAAATGCGAGGAGGCACGTATTAGGATAAAGACTTGGGTAACTCAACGTGAGAGCTTATACGTATTTGATTGAATTGCGACACTTAGTAACTATGTAAACTCAGATAGCAACATTATTTTAGATTCGATGGAGCACATTAAACTATCTGGTCCCTGGTGAACTTAACCTACGGATATTAAGAAATTACAATCGCACAAATACACTCATAAATACGTGTGTGTTTGTGTTTGTATGATTGCTCTTATATCCATATCTATCCTTTCATTTTAGCTTCCTTTCTTTAGAAGCAAATATGATTTCAATAAGTCAAAAAGTTGTCCTGTATGTATTTGATTTTTGTTCAGTCTAAATTTATTATACTTTGCCCAAGTCTATTGGTATGACTGTGAATTAATTCCCTTGCCTTATATCCGTTTTACCTATTCAAAATTAACTTAGGATATAAATATTAACCTCTATGTTTACATACTTCGGAAACGTATATTTGCAGTAATCCACCTTGGACAACTACTGAACTGATAATGCCTCTTGAAGCAGAAATAGTGCTCACAGCAGTCCACTTGTCTCCAGACAATGATTTTTTACAACGACAGGCCAGTCTTTCAGATTTAACCAATCAAATCACCTTTGCATTCACAATTGCCAACAGGCGTACTTTTTACGTGTTTCGAGTCGAAGTTAATGCCAGTAACTACATATTATTTCAAATAATTCTAAACAACATTAGTCTCCAAATGTATAAATATCATACGCACATATGAATAGGTATGTGTGATTATGTACGTTTGTGCGCATATGCTTTTTCAATTTAGGGCTTCAGCGCCATGCTAATGCTATCTGAGTATTAATGTTATGAGGGCATAGATTACGCGGGTGCATAGAACGATATCAGAAGGTAGGCAATTGATAGAATAAATATAATACTCATCTTACGAGTGAGCAGTAGTTCCTATATCCTACACACAGACGCATATCAGGCTAAAATTGCTTGTTCGCCTTAGTATGTATGCATGTATGAATATATAAGTGTATATGATAGATATACATATACAGACACAAACACACACAGACACACATGCACAAAGATGTGTGGGGTGGTGGGGGTGGGGGTGTATACATTTTATGTAGAAAGATTTAGAAAGTGAGAGAGATGCATTGATATTTAGGTAGAATAGAGGTAGATATACAGAGAGAGATTTTAAGGGAAAGTACGTAGAAGTAGATACACATTATAAAAGAGTGCTAGAATAAACAATTCCTGTTTCATTCGGCGAATATCAGATTAAATAAACATTTAAATAAAAAAAACCAATATTTCAATCGTACAATCGGGGTTTAACCAAGTCAACGTAATCATGCAACACACATTATATGTTCCGTTATATGCACTGAAGCGTTTAGCTGCAACTATTTCTTTTGATTCGGAAATTTTCTTGTTTTATATATTCTTCTGCCCGTCTTTATTCGCATAAATAAATCCATTCAGCAATATGCTGCAATTACAGTTTGTGAAATCCATATCAAAAATGAAATTGATGAGTTACCTTCATGCTCCAGCGAAGTTTCATTTTGAAGCATTTCTAATGATTTAACTTCAGCAGGATAACTATCCAGTTCCTGTAAAATCTGTACGGCAAAATGGCTTTTGTGATCACTATTTTCCTATAATATATTTAATTAAATATGTTATACTTATTAAACCGAACAAAGTAACATGAAGCATGCATTGCTTCTTAATTATTTCAACGTTGCTTCAGCTACGGCTGAGATGCAATGATGTTATTATCCACTATCTCTCTTTTGTGTTATCTTCAGTACACATGTTAAAAATAATAAGATACACTATCGGAATGGTGATGGTGATGATGATGGTAATTTCTTAACCACTAAGGGTTTTCAAAAATGAATAAGGACCGCACTACGCAATACTGAGATTACATGAAAAAACAATAATTACTGATTCAAACTGCATACAATTCTCCCGATAAATTTGGCAAAGGTTTTCTCTCTATTGTTCCCCTTCAATCTACAGGCGCATGGTTAGAGTAGGCTCATTTACTCGGACCGTACACGGAACTTTTATCCACCTTTCACCAAATTGGCTAGGAGGAAGCACAGCCTACTTCAACTTCACCATCCTTCATCTTAAGTGGCACCGAAATTGCATTTGTTCTTCAAAAGCTTTGCTTGAAATTTACTAACATATTTCAGATAGATATCCTCCTTTTAAAGAAATATTTTCTCTCTACCTATTGTAAATTTTAGACATAACAAAAATATATGAGAATCTATTACCTCTAATTGTAATCAAAACTGCATTGGGGCTTTGAACTTTGTACACTTAGAGTCGCAAACTAAGTATAACAGGTGAATTACATCACACATTATAACAGAATTGTTATAATTTATACAGGTGAGAATTGCAATAATTTGTTGTACAGAGCTGAAGGTACCAAACATAATTTGATTTAATGGGCATAGGCATGATGTCAGAGAGTACACTAGGTAAATCACTGGACGAATAGTATGAGAATTCCATCAGATCTATACAAAACGTTTTGATTAAGGCATATCATGCGTTTCCTTTATATTTCATTCTTGGCCTTTTTTCCCTCTTTTAACTAATTACAAACAAGTGAGACTTGATGACATTAGTTTTTACTTCTTTTTTTGTCTAGAACGGATTGCAGGATATTCCAGCTGAATATTTCTACTTTTCTTTCATTTTCCATTTTGAATACTAAAACAGACGTTCGAATTATTGTGCAATTCAACAAGAGTCAACCTGCGTTGTATTACATATTGCTTTGCGCTCTTTTTACTACTACTACTACTACTACTACTACTACTACTACTACTACTACCACTACTACTACTACTGCTGCTGCTGCTACTGCTGCTGCTACTACTACTACTACTACTACTACTAAAATAATAATAAATATAATAATAATAATAATAATAATAATAATAATGACAACATAACCTGAAGGAACCAAGGTTGAAAAGGGAAATAACGCAGTTTATTAACGAGATCAGGAAGCATAGTAATATTTTGTGATATGAAAAAAGAAATAAAGATCAGCGAGAGAAATATGTTGAGCTAGAGAGGAAGTATAGGGTGAAGAGAAATGGAATCACTGTTGTGACTGACGAATTAAAACAGAGATTGAAAGCTAAAGCACATACACTAAAGAGATATGGACAGAGAATTGAGCATTACAGATTAAACAGACTTTTCGAACAAAATCAGACATGAGTCTATTAGGAAGTGGATGGGAAAGAAAAAAATGAAAAAGCCGTGCTAGATGCTGAAGAAAGCAAAAGATTCCGGGCAAACATTTGGTCTCAGGAGATGCAAAACGAATATGATTGGGAGTGGTTAAATACACTCAAAGAGGAGAGCGGAGATTATCAACAGGAGGATTTGAAAATAAACGAGGAGATGATTATAGAACATTATAGAACAGTGCAGGAGAATTCCCAACTGGAAAGCGCTTGGCCCAGATGAGGTTCATGGCTTTCGGCTTACAATATTGGCAGCTCTGCACAGGAGAATTGCGAGACAGCTGAACGAAACACTGAGTAGTGGCATCCAAGTACTGGCCAAGATGACAAAAGAAGGAACAGTACTATGCCAGAAGGACCCAAGTAAAGGGAATGCGGTTTGAAATTTTCTACTAGTTTCTTGTTTGCCACTGATGTGGAAACTGATGATGCCCATCATATCGAACACCATCTATATGTACCTAGATGAGAACGACCTACTAGTGGAACAAAATGGGTATAGATATAAGAGTAGAGAAACGACGGATCAATTACTAATCGATAAGACTATCTTGGCTGTCTGCAAGAAGAGAGAAAAAATTGGCGATGGTATGGATGGACTACAGGAAAGCATATGACATGTTCCCACACCTGTGGATTATTGAATGCCTGAAACAGCTTAAGGTCTCCCACAATATCATGAAGTGACTACAAAGCTCAATGGCAACGTGGCGAACTGAACTCACAGCATGGGGAAATAAGCTGAGAGAGGTAAATAATACAAGAGGAATCTTTCAAGGGGATAGTCTGTCGCCTCTCCTATTTATAGCCTGCATACTGCCACTAACGAGTGTTTATGAAAGATATGTGCAGGGGGTGGGTTTATATACTGGGCAGGTTTAAAGTAAACAACCTGTGGTTTATAGATGGCCTAAAGCTATTTGCTAAGACTGAGAAACAAATTGAGTTTCACGACATGGAATTTGGGATCGAGAAATGTGTAATGATTTTAAAAAGAAGGATAAACAGTAAAATTCTAAAGTATATTCTCATTTCCAACAGTGCTCCTCCCTATATGTAGTAGACATGCAAGTCCCCTCTTCCAAAATTCAGTTATCCGTGATGAAAGACACTCCTCCAGTAGTTCCGACCTCTTCAACTGAATACATATTTTTCCCATCCAAATAATTTTGAAGACGGCAGAATAAATGATAGTCAAATGGGGCAATGTCCGGCGAATATGGTGGATGGGACATCGTTTCCCTTTCAAACTGCTCCAGCCTTTGAAATGTAATTTTTGCTGTATGTGGCCGAGCATTATCCTGATGGAAGAATGCCTTTCGTCTTGAAACCAAAGACGGCCCTCTTTCTTCTAACGCTGACTTGAACGACTGGTTGAATGACCAAATCCACACTTCTCTTCTAGTTCCTCAACAGTTACTATGTGATTTTATTCCACCAGGGTTTGCAGGACGTCCTTGTCAAAATCTACATATCTTTCAGGTCAAGGTTCGTCTTTCGGAATTTCTGGAACCACCGTTGACACTTGATTACAATTATTGTCCGAGCCACATATACTGCATTAATAATCCTCGAGCTTTCCATTGCCTTACAGTTTATGAGTATATTGAACTCAGAAAGCAAAATAGCAGGATATGGTCTTTTACCACTTCCATTAAAGCTTTGGGAAAATAACTTAAAATCGAACTGCACTCTTCAAAACTTGCACTGAGGATAACTACTAGGTAAAATTACTACCTGCTATTATAGAAAGATGATGCAGGTAGTTTATCCCGTCTTCCCCCGACTTTTAGTTCATGCAATGGATAAACACGCATTATTTATGGGATGATCCAATACATTTGTATACATTTCATATCAGTAGGCGGAAGCGTGGTTGTGCATTATGAAGCTTGATACATAACTATTCGGTTCCGAACTCAGCCCCATGCGTGGCATATTGTGCAGGTGCTTTCTACTATATTGCCAAGGCAACCAAATCGTTGCGGATAGATTAAGTATTATATGTATATGTGTTTATTTTTGTTCCCCTCTGTCACTTGATAACCGATATTTTAAGCAAGAAGCTTTAAAATGAAAATTACCGGTGTCGTTATGTCGAATTAGACACTTCAAGGCTTTCCTCCAGCAGTAACTGGAACAAGTAAAAAATAAAAGATAAATGATATCGGCCTACATGTCTCTCCCAGACATATTTCCGCAGTGTGAAAAATAAATGAACAAAACAGAAAACGTAACTATAGCTCTGACATGGTAACCTTGTCTATCTATTTCCAAATCTCTGGTGGCAGTAGAAAACTTCACTTTTTAATTACTGTATCCTTTTCGCCTACTGCTAGATTTATTCATCCAGCAGCATCTAGCCGCCGCAAACATCATCACCTTCACCTACTGTTGTATTGTCGATAGAATACATCTGCTAATACACAGCACAACGTGTCAGCTAATGTAAGCGTTATGACACTACTTCCAAGCGGCAATTTTCCTTCACCCACAACACTTTCAAAATCCATAATCTCAGGAACATTTCTAAATCCAAAATCGCTCTAGAAACGCACCACTAATTCAGACTATTTCCATAGTACCTAAACAATTATTCTAAAATTCATCCCCTCAAAAAAATGTTATCCTACTAAACATGCTCCCTATCGATAAACCTCAGCTACTATATTACCATCATCCATCGTTCATCAATGCTGCTGATCCATAACGACGCAAGTTAGGAAACGAAAACTGAAGAATCAGAGGGAACGATTAAGACATTTCCAACTACAGCTGCTGCGACTCCAGGCGCCAACCGTACACTTTCTTAGAAAAGTCCTTTTTAATCATGCGTAACGTACCTGAGAAAATCCATAAAAGTATTCTTAATATAACTCATTAATTTATTCCTGTTCGACCAAAAGTTCCCACTGATGCAATCAGGTAGCAGAAAAAAAATTGACACGACTGGAAGCGTCACAAGGAAAAGCCTAGCTTACCATTGACAACTAAAGGTTGGCGGTAACAGCTCGTGTATAAATGCACAAAAAAGAAAACTACGATATACTGAGGGAGAGATTGTCGATAACCGAAGTTAATCTTTCTTTGCGTCTCAACTGAGACTCAGCTTAGCGATTTTCATTTAGCAGCTTGCAATGGAAGAGATTATGCCACATTCTTAGAGAACACATACGCCGAAAAAAGGGAGGCACTATTTTCTTTCATACCTCTTTCATCTAGCGAAAATATACAACGTAAGGAAAATAGGGAATATTTACAAGTTATGCAAGACGCATTTATGTAGCTATCACTGTTCGTTTAGTCAGTCAATGTTGAACTGGTGAATATATTTGTGTCTATGTGTATAAGTATGTGAATGTTTGTTTGCATATAATATCTGATTGGAGATTTATGCCAAATCTTCCCTAATGCTTATCTGAATTATATTTTTCGTTTTATATGTACGCACATATGCTTTAATTTCCTGCTGAGATGTAAAAGAAAGAACGTTTTAAGAGTATCTTCATTAGCGATATAGTATGTGAATGCGTATGGGAAATGGAATATTAAAACATTTGGAATGATGGAGAAAGCGTATACATTTTGAAGTTCATTAAACCAAGTAGGTTTCACTTTGTTGAAGCATATAAACCTTAGAAAAGTAACTACATGTTTATAAATTATGCCACTGGGAAGGGATGCTATTCTATAGCATAATTTAAAACATAATATAGTATATATTATAAACTCAAAATTATTTAGCTAACACAAATTGTCAGTTTACTATAATATTCTGACGTATTTTTCTTATACAATTCAATTTATATATAATAAATACATTTATTTCCCTCCTATATCCATCTGATATTTACGCATCAATAATTATATCTGGTGATATTTAAAATTCCTTGTATAGCTTCGAATAGTTCACACGGTTGTTCTACGACAAAATGTTATATCGTTCGAAACCTGTATTATACATTAGCGTTTTTTATTATTTGCCTTTCTCACTCGTCACTTCATTGCTCTAAATCGCTCCTGTTTCAATACGTAATCCTACGACTTTTCTTTATATTTTCCTATTACATAATAGAACCGAAACTTCCACGTATCTCAGTATTTTCCCTTACCATCCTACTTGTCCTGTTTTCCCTATTTTCAATCACAAGCGCCACTGATGCACGAGCTTTTTTTAATCAATAATTCTGCTTAAATCAATATATAGGATCGCTCTAAAACATTTTCTTAATTTATTTGTTTTGTTGTTATTTTTCCTTTCAACCTTTTCTCTATAATTTCTCAAACACATTTTCTTTTATCTTTAATCTTTTAATATTAATTTCCACTTTTTCATATGAGACCGAATTCTATATCAACGCCAAAACATATGTGATCCCAAATTAAATTACGTGTTTATTTTCAAATAATTTACGTTTATGTATCTTCAATCGAATGGTTATAAATACATATTTATCGCCAAACCACTAATAACGGGTAACCAGATATAAGGAACTTAGAGTCGTATTGGTAACGTTTGAAATTCAATTAAGTATTTTATTATTTTATGCTCTGATGTACGTGCACTCATACTTCGACACAGATATGTGTACACATGTGCTTGTATACATACGTATATATATATATATATACAGAGAGAGAGGGGGAGAGAGAAATACTTATATAGAGAGGAAAAATACTGTAGTTTCATTCGGTTTGTTATATATACAAGAAGGGGCTTCTCTCTAATTTAACATCAGTTATAACGATAAAGTATTTATATAACGCGATAAAGGTGTCACTCTTCGACTTCACTCGAGAACTGTTACCAACGTTGAAATGAACACTTCCGAACATGTTCATTATTTGGAACGTTAAAAGGTGTTTCAGTATCTCACTCCCTACATACGTGTCACATTTATGTCGCAAGAAATACTTTATAATGTATAATACCGAACAAACAAGACTTTTGTAAAATGGAAATGCAATGTACATACTATTACGCTATTCGACGGTGCACGTCGAAACAATATGTGCCAGATGAATAAATAGGGACCATCGTTTCAAAGGTCCTGTATTGACCGATAAACACTTTAAAAATAGATACATAACACACCAACCTTTTTGTTTTTAAATCATAGAAACGGAAACATAACAGTTTTAACGAAATACATTTGGCATTCAAGGACAAAATATATTAATATGATTAAGAAAGAAAAAAGAAAATGCATATAAAATTAAATATGGTAAAATCGACACTATTGAAATAATAAATAATTTCAGCTGTTTGAAATGACGTTTTTTTGTCAATGCAGCCCCGTGAAACCGTGAGAAATATCGGGACCAAATCCATAACATAGGCAAAAAACATTTATGTTTTGTGCATTGCTAACATTCAGGTCTTTTTTTTACTGCCAAAATCTATTTGGTGACATTACATAGTAGGCTCAAATTTTAATCATACCCACTCGATGAAAAATTATTTTGTTATTACGGAAAATGTTGAAGATGCTTTGTTTTACAATGACTAATCATGACACTAAATGTGGGCATTCATTGTCTCGTCCAATTTAGATAAAAGGGTAACTGAAAACATTCACTTAGATACGTAAGCACTAATACCATAAGCTCCAGGATATCAGTTTTCAGGTTTACCGCTACAATACAATATTTTCGTCCATATGCAGCTTAATCCTTTTCCTTCCATGAAAGCCTATAACCCTATGGTAACAGGTTTTCATTCGCCTGAGAAGGTTGTGGTATGTTAGATTCACAGTGGCTAGCCCAAAAGCCACTTTACATAATATGTTGCATTATTCGCACGAACTGATACAGGAAGTATGACTGACACTAATTGTAAAAAGCTAATTATGAGAATCTTATGCAAGGTAATTCGATTCACACTTGAACAGCTTGTTATCATTACGATAGAAAAAAGGAAATGACTTTGTACGTTGAAAATAATTGCTATCTAGAAACAAATGTTCTTTTTTCTTCTTTCTTCTTTCTTCTTTCTTCTTATTTCCCACTCGATATCCTTGGAATTTAAAAGGAATAACATTATTTGAATAGCATGATTTATTAACTGCTAATTTATTGTTCCATTACGATATTATAGAGAGACGATAAAGAAGTAGGCAGTTCACAGATATAAAATATGCATGAAATATTAAATGTATGATAAATATGATAGCTTGGTTCACTTATCAAACAGATAATTTGAAAAAGAAAAGCAAAGGATATGAATTTCATATACGTTCATTCTTATATGGAAATAGGGGACCCATTACGTAAAGGGAGACAAAATTGTATAAGGTATTACACCATAGTGCTCATTCGCATGAAGATGATTTTGGCGTGATTTTGTACAGGCATTTTGCCAAGATATAATACAGACAAAAACACTTGTAAGTACCTCTCACATCTGTTAGAACATACACACACACATGTAATGGGTCGATGATTCTAAATGATGAAGATTGTCAATAACATTGCTGGACTCGAAAGATAAACAGACTGCATTTACCTTGATAGTAATGGAAAATAAATTAAGCACATTCCAAATTATCTCTATCTCAAAAACTGTGTCTCGATAGTACATCTTTCATCGTCTTCCTTCATTAAACAGCTAATTTAAAATGAAGACTGTTACTCTAATATAATAATCTGATTAAGTTATTGTCTATCTATTTACTGTTCAACAATTATGAAGACGTACAAGAAAGAGGAAAAGGATGGACATTGATTCTTAAAACGTAGGAAATGTTAATTAATGAAAGTGTAGACAAAATAAATTCTTGAATCTCTTTAAATGGGGAACAGGAAAAAAAAAGATTTCCCCTGTTTTCCTTCCATACAAGATAATGGCTGAACCAAGAGGGAAATTAATACTATACACACAGACACACATCATATATGTATAAATGCGTATGTGTATGTATGTACATATATATATATATATATATATATATATATATATATATATATATATACCAGAAGCACATAAATGCGAAACAATGTGGAAAAGTAGTACTCGAAACTAGCGGTAGAGTAATACGCTTTATTAAAAAGAAGTAAAAATAATTAAGATGAGTATATATATATATATTATATATATATATATATATATATACTCATCTTAATTATACACACACACACACGCACACTCTCACACACACACAAACACATACACACGCACGCACGCGCACACACACACACACATATATATATATATCAAAAGCTACTGACCATTTTAAAATATGCAATTTTATATACCTATTTTCGTGTTTACATATTAAAAGCTTATCCAAAAACAACTAGCTTTCAGCAAGATCTATTTATTTACAATGTTTTTGTTTCCATCAAAACACAAAACATGTCTGGAAAATGTATTAAACCTTGATGCGCAATTTATTGTTATTCTTTTCTTTGAAAAGAGGGCCTGCTGCTTTACGGTCGTAACTATTGGATATGATAGATAATTCCCATGATTATTTCGTCTAGTGGCAAAATATATTAGTTACTGTAGTACTAGCTAGTTCATAAATTACATGATACAAACGGTAAATATAAGTTTAAAGTATGTCTGCTATATTAATATAAAACTGGGGCTATGCAACGACAATGAGAAATATGTTATCAATCTGCCTTAAGTTTGCAAACATCTTACATAATATAAATCCACCATTTCTACTAATTATATTAGTGATTGAAAATACCTCTGCTAAGGTATTGTCACATGCGAACGTAGCAAACGTTACTAATATAAAATAAATATTTGAGATTATCTCATACAATTCGTCTAGGTACTAATCATAACTCAACCATTAAAACTATAATCTTACCGACTCCATTACATTTTCTGCTGGTTTAAACACACGCAAAGACACATACCCTTATACAATTACATAATGTATACATAATTATATATAGAAGCGTGCGGTTCGTGTTTGTTTGGAGAAATTCGGAATAGGTAGATCATGAAAGATTAAAAGTAATAATATAAATAAAAGCGCAAAAGCTTTAAATAAAAGAGAGCAATACAGAAAACGATAGGAATTGTGTAATATATGAGAGTATACGGCATTGGTTTCCGCATAAAGATATATGTATATATGAGTTCATATATATATATATATATATATATATATATATATATATATATATATATAATATATATATATATATATATATATATATATATTATATATATATATATATATGCACAAACACGTACAAACACACACACAATCACATATTTGCATGTGTGTGTAAACTCAAGCGTTAAACGTTCCATATAAAAGGTATTGTGCATTTCGAAGGAAAGCAAATAACATAGGAAAAAGAAGAGCAATATTTTCCATCATTTCTGCTTACGAAATGACTTGGGGCATTGATTCAAGATAAATATCTCAATTCCAAAGCCATTACCTTCCAACCGCAATCGATAAACATAATCTTCGCTCGGAGATGGGATTCCATCTGCTTGTCATAGGTTTTTGTCATATTAATAAATATTTTAATTTCATTGAAAATAAAATCTCCAACCTCTTCAATAGAACTGAGCTTTGATTAAAACAGTTGAAGTCACTATCAGAAAATATTGACTCTAGGCAATTATTATATCGGAACGTTACGTCATAGATTCCCTCTAACACATAGTATGTTCCTCTCGCTCTCTCTCTTTCTCTCTCCCTCTTTAACAACCTCATATCTTTATATGTAATATATATATATATATACATATATAAATATATATATACATATATATATATACATATATATATATATATACGTATATATATATATATATATATATATGCGTGTGTTTGCGTGAGTTTACGTATGTGTAGATATATATATATATATTATATATATATATATAATATATACTATATATAATACATATAACGTTATAATGTTTCATATATGTGTGTATATATATGTATATATATGTATATATGTATGTGTATGTATATATATGTATATATATATATATATATATATGTGTGTGTGTGTGTGTGTGTGTGTGTGTGTTGTGTGTGTGTGTGTCTGAGTGTGTGTGTCTGTGTATTATCTTTCACTAGTTTCAGTTTTGAAATTGTGTCCATACTGGGGCACCGGCTTTAAGAACTTTTAGTTGAACGATTCTAATTTACATATATATATTTATATACGACAAATCAACTCACCATCCTATGGTCGATCTGACGCTATAGTAGAAGATACATTCAGAAGGTGCTCATTCAGTGGAACTGTACCCTGAATCATGTGGTTGGGAAGCTAATTCTTAATATAAATATACAAACGTATATGTAGATCTATTGTGAATGATATATACGTACATACATGTATATATATATATATATATATATATATATATATATCCCATGAGTGACCCTTGGATTGCACCTAAAATGTTACCTTCCGAGGCACAATCCGGGCAAGGTTTTTTTTATGGAAGACCACCAGTCTCCCGTGCGTTCAGGCCTTCCCTCTCTACACTCCTCATGTTATCCGAGGGAAAAGCAAAAGCCGATTCAGCTTGGCACCAGTGATGTTGCAACTCATTTCTACAGCTGATGGACGTGAAATAAAGTGTCTTGCTCAAGAACCAACACGCAACCTCACGATCGTAAGCTCGACTCTCTAACCACCGAGCCATGCACCTTCACACACACACACACATATATATATATATATATATACATGTATGCATTCATGTTTGTATGATTGTATGTATATATATATATATAAATATATACACATATACATTTACATATATGCATACATATGTATATATATATATATATATATATGTATATATATATATATATATATATATATATATATATATATATATGATTTAGTTGAATATGGTACTCAAGATAAAGGCACCAGAATTTGGTATGGTATTATCCATGTAATTCAAAATGGGATGATTATATTTTGATATATATATGTATATATATATATATATACATACGTATATGTGTGTGTACCTATTATGTGTGCATGTATATACAGACTGTTGTGGGTAAGTCAGTTATATATCGTAATGCAATCAAAATTATATAGGTAGCATGTTATATAAAGAACTTAGTATAAAGGATGCAATTTTGTGAAAGCATTATCCATAAAAGCTACTCTATCCTAGCTGAAATATTCAATTGTTCTTGGATAATGCTTTTGTTTTTATTTCATTCTGCCAATAGACATTTTCCATATCGTAGAAAGCAATCAATATTAATTTCTTTATGGAAGAAAGAAGAGCCAATATTAATCCCTTAAATTATCTTGACTATAATTTGATGCCCTAGTCGAATTATTACAAGAAAATATGGAAAATACATTGTTCTTTCAAACGACTTTGATACTGTCGATTAAAAGGAGAGTTACACAGAAAATGAACTATCAGATAATAAGAAAAAAAGGTATTTTCAGAAACCAAAACAAAATTAATTATATTCAGAGAAAAGGGGTTGAGAATGACATGTTAATAAACAATTTATGGAAGAAAAATTTATAGGTTTTCTGAATTAATGATTAACACAACCTGAGAAAGACAGTTTTATAAGATATTTCCCATTTTTTTCTTATAAAGATAGTGCATATTCAAAAGAAAATTAGAATCAAAATAAACCGTATCACGGTATCCACCAGATAATCGGATGTTCTTTTACATCATTGATGAAAATGCACTTAACATCGTTTTAGTTTTGAAATGATGCAACTCCGCTGGTTAGGTGCCTTTAAGTAAAAATCAGAAAGTGTGGAATATATAGCGGCTATGCATAGAATGTTGTGTGAATGTGTTGAAGTTCTTTCAAGAATTCTGTACCATTGTAAGGGATATGTTTTCACTGTTATAAAAGAAAAATATAGTGACTATCCATTATAAACATTTAAGTGAATGTATCATAGAATTACTGGTATATAACTATCGAACAAAACCCTGAGCATGCATATATGTGCGTGTGTGTGTGTGCTTATGCATATATGTGTGTGTGTGTGGGTGTGTGTGGGTGTGTGTGTGTGTGTATTCTTGCAGACATGCTTAATATTCATAATCATCATATTCAATTATAATTATAATAAATATACCTATGTTTAAGATATTGCTATTTTAGCAAACAAACAATTAACAATAGTAAAGCAAAACAGAACTTAACACGAAGCCAACTTTATATAAGAGCAATGATTTCCAAAATAAGAAATATTTATAGGAAAGCGTGAATTACCATTCCTGCAAGATTTACAACAATATGTAATTAATTTGATGCGGTTATACTGCGAGAAACAGGTAACAAATGCGTCAAAAGTAATCTGGAATGTTAAACGTCCCACAAGAAAAGTGTACCTTATTTGCATATAAATATGAAGAAAATAATTTCCAATCATACATCATCCAATACACATTTGCACAATACAATTGAGACATGGAGCAGTATAAAGGAATACAAGAAACTAAAATATACACATTACTGTGTATTTTTAATATATAATTAACAGATCTCAGAACAGATAGAAAAAAGTCGTTCATAATACAATAGACTTAACTCAAAAGAAATTAATACAGACTAAATGAAAATAATGATTTCTTAGAAATAAATTAAAGCTGCATAGAGAGGTTCACAATAAATAACACATAACACTTAGATACAAAACATAATACATGATAAATTGTCACATATGATTACTTCCCCATGAAATCGTACTTATAAATACCAAACAAAATCTCATGCAAACGTAAAGCCTATTTTATGACGACTAATTATATTAGAATTAGAGATTATATAAATTTTAAAACGTGTGCAATTGTTAGAACTCGTCCTTTAAAAGTTATCCACTTAAACCTACGCAGAGAAAAATATCATAAAACTATCTCAGGAGAAACATAGAGTGAATACGAATGACAAAAATAAAATTAATTATTACACATTTAAAATACTTCACAAAGCTATGGATAATAAGAGAAAATCGAAACTATAATGAAATAAAATTACGCTGTTCCTCGATATTGTTATTAAATGAATACAAATATTATTATAGTAAACTAGCAAATTCACGGAGAATCTTAAACGTTAGTGATGGAAGCTAGAATTAATCTTAAAAAGATAAAATGTTTTGCTCTAGCTTGTTTAAGAAAATCGAAAGAAAATAAATTGTTAAAATTGAATGAGAAAACACTATACGTTACTTAGCAGAATATGGTCTAATTTTCAAAATGAAAAAAAAAATTATGAAAATAATTTCTAATAACATACAAATGCAATATATTCTGAAATTTGAACGAAATGAATGACTTTAATCAAGAGCTTCCAAAAACGATAATTTGGTAAACAAATGTTTCTTCAATTTATCTTTTTATGAATTCGTCTGAATGGATATGGGAAATGCACATAAAATTTTTCAGTTTGCTTTTCAGACCAGAGACATTTAACGAGGTATACATCACTAAATAGTATTGTTAAAATGGATGATAGATTAAGTGCACTAGTGAAGAAATTAATAGATGTTTTAAATAGGCTAGCACACAGATTCCGTTCTCCATATTTAACACACAAAAGTTTGGTCAAACTGAAGCATGGTATTATTCACTTCTTCAAGGAAGAATATATTTCACAGTAATTCCGAATTTTCGGCTAATTACGTCATCATCAAGCTGCAGTCCGACGACAGCTTAAATGGCCGAAACTGTCAACAATATTCTTCTTAATGAATACATATTTACTCTACAGAAGTCAGGCTTTAGAATAATATACTACTACTTTTATTATAACGAAGCACACACACACACGTGTATGTGTGTCTGCTTGTGTGATGTATGTTTCATGGATATATATTAAAAATCGATGCTTTCATAGCTTCAATCTTAGGCTTTCTTAATTTAACTTTTTCGGCACCCACGAACGTCTTATAATTAAAAGATATATATTTAATATAAACATAATATAAATACATATCTAAATTATGTTATATAAAACGCTTCACACAGACAGAGAAAAGTATTCTTTCCCAATTAAAATGCTATTGAAAACATAATAGCTTTCTTTCGTATCTTTATAAGTTATAACTTATTGCTACATATTTTAGATTGCCTACAATCTATATATTTAAATAAGCATTAGAGTGTGGAAGGAGACTGGAAAATATTTTACTTCCAGAAATTTTTTATTGCGCCCGCAGCTGATGGATTATTACATATACTGTCGAAAGTAGTAAAACAATACATGTTGATGGTTTGTAGTTTTACCTTGTGATTCAGATTTACGTCTGCCTCAAAAAATCTTCAGAAAAAGTTGTTGCTAACTGACCTGTCTGGCCTGTAATGTGTGTACGTGTGAGCGTATAAAGTTTGTACTGCGTTGTTGCAATGGAAAATCAAGTGCATGCAGTTTGAATCTGTTGTTACTACATGGGGTGCACTTGTTAAATATAAGGGCTCTTTTTATTCTCAAGTTTCCAATGTTTCCATTAAAGCGAAGATAGATATGTAACGGTTTCCTTTTGATGAAACCGATCATGTTGCTAAACAAAAGAGATAAAAGGAACAATAGATTGGTTGATGAGATCTGAAACTTATCATAGGTCCATGTATATGCATAGTAGTTTGAATATTGAGATAACACAGTGAGTATTCCAACTTCACACGGTACAAAAGCACTGTAACATAAAGTGATATAACTTAAAAATAGATGGTAGAGAGTTCACGGTACTTAGAGAAATTCCTAGCAAAAAGAACATACAGCAGAAAACCACATGCAGGGTTGTGCCCTTGCTACTGTAGTTGAATAGGGACATGCCGTCTGTGCACATAAATATCTCTTCAATGTCTTGTAGTACGACTCTTAAAAGGCATTTAACTCCATAAACTCGACTTCTACAGATCCCTAGTGTTGCTTAACGAGACTTAATTAGTTTTCGGACATAGAAATATGAAAGATGCGGAAGCTAAACAAATGTTCAACATAAATATAGCCTTCCAACTGTAAATATTTGTTTTCGTTTATCTTAAAACGAAAGCCTAATCTTAATCCAATATCAATAATTTGAACCTATCCCAAAATATTAATCATATTCTGAAATATACGTGTAACCCGAATCTCTAAACACCAACTGTAAATTCCCAAATTCAATCATTTTATTAAAATCATTCACAAACATTAATCTAATAAAAAACCTAGCCTTTAAGTTTAAAGATATATCTTGAATGTAGACGTATAACTCAAACACTTTACCTATCCCAAATCGTCATTAAAAATTTTATTTGTATCTTAAATTGCAATGTTTAGTGAATAATCCTGCTATATTTTTTAGACCATCAATAATTAATTCTGAAAATAAATTGCTTTAAAACAGAATTTCGAAATGTGAGACTTGCTTTTATTTATTTATTTATTTATTCATTCATTCATTCGTTTCTTTATTTCGTTCAAAGCATTGTTTTGTGTCTGAGTCTGTGCATTAGCAACTTTTTGATTTGTAACGAAGAGTTGCTGGTACGGACATGATTTTCTAAGAGGAAATAAACCAGAAGAGATCACTTTCTTTGGAAATGGCAGAGTAATCCTATCTGTATGGGTTGATGTTTCCTCTGAATTACCATTGGTGGAATGTTCCGTTATTGGGAAAGTTATTGCCGTTGACAATTTTAAAACTCTGTTTTAATATATTTTCTTATATATTTTCTTATATCTTTTTTTTGTGGGCACCTTTGGCCCATGATATTATTCATATTTTTCTTACTTGCATATTAGCAAGTGCTATCTAAGAGGTCTTTGGAAACCCACGGCAAAACTCTATTCCACAGGACAAAATTAGTGAAATAATATATTCTCTGTTCTGGCACTCTCTGCACTCAATATTTAATTCCTTCCTACTGGTGGTCACAACAATATTTACGAGTAATAACGCCTCTTAAATGAAAAAATTGATATCATAGGCAATGAAACATCCTTTGAAATTACATATCGTAGCATTAAACTAGCTACAACTATTTTAGATTCATAAAACGGATCGATAAAATTTAGCAAAATATTTATAGTTCTTCTCTATCAGCAAAAACTGTAAAAGCAAATAGACAGATAAATAAAGAACTAAATATTTAACCAATATTTCTCTAACCTAAATGATTGATCGCCTATTACCAAAGTCACTTTCATTAGTTATGCGGATGCATTTTGCTTTTGTTTTTTTCTATTGATTTCCTTCTATCATGTTCGTAAATTTTTAAATAATAATGTGCACTAGTTCACCTTGTTGGGTTTTAATTATTTGAAACGCAAGGAATGTATCATTTATCACCAACAAATGTATTGGAAATAAAAACACACATTGAAAATTTTAAAAATACAAAGTAAAAGGAAAAGGTGGATGGAGAAGGGAGGAGTACGAAAACAGTAAATAGCGAAGATGATTCAGATGAACTGTTGGGAAAAATAGATACACTGGTATAGAAACACTGAGAAAAAAATAAGTCACAATGAGAAAACATAAAAAAAGAAATAGAATAAATATATGCATACTCAAACTCACATATCTGCACACGCACACGTAAATACCCATACATGCATATTGATAGATAAGAATATCG